>NW_006399777.1:14306490-14321529 GCF_000299155.1 Elephantulus edwardii | reverse complement strand
CAACAACAACAACAACAAGGAAAACATTAAGTCTTTAATTTTATGATTCTAGTATTTCATAATTTTAAAAATGTGTTGGGAATAGAAACTATAAAGTTACCTATGAACTAAATGTGGATCTTTTTATTTAGTCTCGAAGAAAGCAAGGAGAGTGAGATTAATTTATGTCAAGAATGTAAACATTCTTCAGTATATAAGAAAATCTGCATTGTTTTTGAGTAATAATTCAATTAAGGAGCTCTGGTGGCCTAGTGATTAAAAACTACACTGCAGTCCCAAAGGCATGCAGTTTGAATGTACCTGCTTGGCTGTGGGAGAAAGGACACTCTCCTCTCGAGCAATTTACTGCCTCCGCAAATCCGCAGGAGGGTCAGGTATGAGCTGGTTCTGACTCGTTGGAATGCCACCACCACGACCACGATTCAATCTTACAGTTTCCACTAGAATCCGTTTTGTTATTTATAATTAAAAATTACCACTTTAAAAAAAAGTAGCAGATGGGGACAAACTTAAAAAGAGCTGAAATTGGAATGCCTTCTGGAATGTATAAATAAAAAAATAAAACTATTTAATAAAAAAATGGAGAGTAAAGCTAGTCTTAAACCAAAGAGAAACAAGCAGCCACACTGATTAAAATCTACATACAACTGTTTACACTATGAATAACATGTGGTAACTACACAACAGTCCAACTCCCAGGAACCTTCTTCAGTTCATCAATGGTTCCTATTACTTTTATTCTTATCACCTTTATCTCTGCTTTATGTTTTTATAAGCACTGAAAAGAAATGTTTTAAAGTCATTAATGATCTGTATCATTGCAAAACTCTCTTTCTAGAGTCCTTTATCTTCTCTGTGTTGTTGTTATGTGCTGTGACTCCTCTCTACTATACTGGATTAGCCACAGCTCTCTTGATCACCACTACTTCACCGAGCTTCTATAAAGCAGCACTGTTTCTTATTATTACTTTTATAGCTAACAAGTTGTCTCATGTACTTCTTTCTCCTGTTCTATTCACAATCTTTAAAACTCTGCTGTGAACTGACTTTCCTTATTATTTGTCTTCCAGTATTAAATTTTCATTATAATTTTTCATAGAGGCTAAGGCATCAATTACCTAGCTAATAAGGTGTGTTTTTTTTTTTTTTGCGTGCATTTTAAATCAAGTTTTAAGAAGGCATTTTCTTGAATATACAATTGAATCACAGTTGCACACTCAAGAAAATACGAACTGGGTGAAATTACTATTCCTTATTTTAAAATAATTCGAAAGTTCTCCATTAGACTTTTTTGTTGCTTGGTGCAATTACGTTAAGTCTGTCAATAATACGTTGATGATGGGAAACGATGTAATTCAGTAACTATTTATCTACTCAGATATTTCATTTAAAAGAAAATTTAAAAAGCAACAATAACAAGGAGTACCAATTTGGTTTATTCTCTTTTAACTTTAGTATCACCTTGGGAGTATTCTTACAGCCAAAGGATGAAGGTTAAAAGGATGGCTTGGAACTAGAAACAAGCAGTTCAAGCCAGCTAGATTAATTGGCTAGTTTTATGGCCATAAGCAATGGAAAAGAAAATGGGTCAGAAGTACCACTGAGTACTATGCCAAGTCCTTTACTCAAACAATGATTGGAGAGCAATGTTTAAAATGGAACAGAATATAATAGAAAAGATAAAATGAACTAGAAATATAACACAGATATGTAAGAAACTTGGTAGAAACAGTTTAAATAAAAGAAAATGCCAAAAATCGAAGTTCCTGCACGTACATATGTAAATACATGTGTGCGCGTGCACACACACAAATATTTATATATAAAAATTTGCTCTCAGAAAGTAAAAATCACCTAGAAGATAATCAGTATTTAAATGAAAATATAGCAGAAATATGCCCTTTTAATATAGGATATTCTCTTGCTGAAGATATTTTGGAGGGTGAGAAAATGCCAGTAAAAAAAAAAAAAAAAATTGGAGGTAGAATTAATCAGTAAAATAACTTCTGCCCAGAAAAGTGGTCTGAGAAAAACGTAGGAAGGATTCATGTCACAGTTAAAAAAAAAACAAAACACACACATGAAAAACTTTACATATGATGTATATCAGCTATTTTGCCAACTGAATTTTTACCACAAAAGATAAGGCCAGGACACATAACTGCTTTAAAAGAATTGGCGGATGTGAGTTCTAACTTGGGAGAGGATGTTTGGTGATTTTGATGACCCTACAAGAAATAAGTAATTCTAGGGAGCTCTGGTGGCCTAGTGGCAAGAAGCTGTACTGCAATCCCAGAGGCACACGGTTCAAATCCACCAGAAGCTCTGCCAGGGAAGGAGGGAAATTTTCCCTCCTGTGCCAGTTAGATCTGATTTGACGATACATGCACAATAAATAAATTTAAAAAAAAAGTTTAAAAAAAAAAGAAATAAGTAATTCTCTGGAAAAAAACCAACACAGAAGACTTGGATACATACTTCACAGAGGCTGCTTTTTAAACAAACTGAAGGTTTGAGACAACCCTGTGTTGAGCAAGCACACAGATGTTATCAATTATACCAATTTTATGTGTTGAAAAATTTCATGTCTCAAGGTCACATCTGGGTAATTCCTGGAATATTTAAAACAATCCGTAATACTAATGCACACTTAATAACTACAGTATAGTAGAAACATAACCTTAGTTTGTACTGGGAAACAAACAAACAATTTGTTCAACTTACTATACTGCTGTAGTTTGGGAACAAATCTTCACTATCTCCAAGATAAACCAGGATATTCACCTCTACGAAATGATCAATAATTATCAACAGAAAATAATCCATAAATCAACTTGTCAAACACCATACCTTCTTCGCCTTGAACAGGTTCTTCTAATAACAACTCTGTCATACACTCCCAGTCTTTCAAAAGTTCTTGAGAGCTTTCCCATAAACTGTCCACCAAGTAGGCTGCATGTTCATGTAACTAAAAATACAAAGAAATTATGCTGAAAGAATATTTAAGAAATAAAGCATCAATAATATTGAGTTAGCAAGCAGTTTTCTCCTCATAATTAAATGACTTGATCTCAATGACTACAAGAGGCACTTAGGGAATAATACAGTTACTTGTGTTCCACCATCAATAATCTAGAGGTAATGTTCTGAATCAATTTTTTAGACAATTACTACAGGAATGGCGAATGACATCCTACTGAGAGCTCTGGGGAGCCGTGTTGGCTTAATGGAAAAAAGGTGTGCTGTCCAGTGGCAGAGTCTGGAGACAACAGGCAGACATGGCACCTCGTAAGGAAGGAAAAAAAGGAAGAGCAGATCATCAGCCTTGGACCTCAGGTGGCTGAAGGAGAGAATGTCTTTGTGTCTGCCACATTTCTGCATCCTTCAAGGACACTTTCGTTCATCTGCCGTGTGACAGGTGGTATGAAGGTGAAGGCTGACTGTATGCTGCCGTGTTGGCTGCCCAGGATGTGGCACAGAGGTGCAAGGAGCTGGGCATCACTGCTTTACACATTAAACTTCGTGCTACAGGAGGAAATAGAAATAAGACCCCTCGACCTGGAGCCCAATCTGCCCTCAGAGCCCTTGCCCATTCAGGAATGAAGATTGGACAGATTGAGGATGTTCACCCCTATGCCTTTTGACAGCACCTGCAGGAAGGATGGTCACCGTGGATGTATATCTGTGAACAGGATTCATCAAATTATTGTTTTCTGTTAATAAATTCCTTCGTGTGTACACACACACACACACACACACACACGTGTGCTGTCAACCCAAAGGCCAATGGTTAGGATACATGAGCTGCTACGTGGGTGAAGGATGGGCAATTTACTGACCCTAAAAACTCACTGGAGTGTCAGATATGAGTCAGATCCAACTTGATAATCAAAAGTATAACCACATTATTCATAAAAGTGCAAAGAGAGTAAAGTCAGTTAGAATTCCTAAAATAAGAAGTTGAATTTCGGTTACTTTTCCCTAATCCTGTTTGTTATCTCCCCTAAACTCCCCGAATGTGAGACACAGGGATTAAAAAAGGAAAAAGATTTGTAGAAGGTCCCATCCATCATTTTATTCTTTCCTGGTCGTGCATTTTTATGATTGAAAACCTGTATTTCTCCCACAGATTTCTTGGTGCTGTTAAATGCTGTCAAATTGGAACAAACTCACAGCCGACCTCCAGCAAGTCTGCAGAGGCAGTAAATTGCAGGAGATGTGATTGCATATCTTTCTCCTGTGGAGAAGTAGTGCATCTGAGCCACAGTCCTTCAAGTTGGAGCACAGCTCCTTCCCATCATATGCCATACACCAGGACTTCTAAATCTGTTCCTATTTTATATTTTATGTTCTTCATGGTTTTTGGGTTTGCCTCTAGGTCTCTAACCTATTTTGGGTTGGTTTGATGTGAGATTTGAGATGTGGATCCTGTCTCAGTCTTCGGGAGGTACACCAGCACCATTTGTTAAAGACACTATCAGTTCCCCATTTAATAAGTTTTGTTTATTTGTTGAGTTATTAACTGACCATAGAGAGACGGGCTGATTTCAGGGTTTCCAATTCTGTCCCACTGGTCAATGTGCCTACTGGTATACTAATAACAAATGTTGTGTACACCACAAACCTTTTCCAATAGACTGAAAAGCAAGCCCAGGGGGGAAAATCATTTGGCAACATTTCAGACAAGGATCTCACAGCTAAAGTTTACAGAATATCACAGTGTCTCCAGAGGAAAAAGACTGATGACCCAATTACAAAATAGGCAAAAGACAAAGGAGGACACCTAAAGAGCCAACAAACACGTGAAGAAATGTTCAAACTTACTAGCAATCAGAGATGCAAATCAAAAGGCAAATAAGACAGCATCTCACCCCAGTAACAAAGTTTAACAGGACAATAAATGGTTGTGAGAATGTAGAGAGATTGGAACTCTCATTCACTACTAGTGGGATTGTAAAATTGTATAACCACTAGGAAAGGCAGTTTGGCGTTTCTGCAAAATTCTCAACATAGAATTCCCGTATGACCAGGTAATCCACTGCTAAAAATATAGTCCAAGGAAACCATGGCTGAAACACAGAGATATGGACACTACATTTATAGCAGCATTATTCAGTTAAGTACACGATGTTCAGAGCAGCATTATTCAGTTAAGTGCACTACATTCATAGCAGCATTATACAGAATAGCAAGTAAATGAAAACAACTCATCATCAACAAATGAATGGATAGAGGAAACCATAGTATACATGCACAATGGAATACTAGGCAGCATTAAAGAACGAATAAGCATAAAATATGACACAATGTGGAAGAATGTAGGGAACATAGGTTGAATGAGACAATTTAGTCACAAAAGGGCAAATGCTTCATAAGATCGTTCTTGTGAAAAGAGACATACAACTGAGCAATATATGTATAAATGTTCCAAAGGGGAAAGGGGAAAGAGGTGAAAAATAGTGGAAGTGATAAAACCAGCAAAACCCAGAAGTTAGGGGTTGGATGAAGGTGGGAAGAAATGGGAAAAACACAATGGAGATGTTTAAAGGCACAGCTCAATAGTAAATAATTATATAAAACACAACATAAATGATGATTGTATGCAAACTAATTTTAAGGAAAAAGAAGGAGGAAATAAGCAAGAAGTGTACTACTTCATCCCAGCCCTGAACAGTAGCAACCAGTCTGTAAGTACTTCATGTCCATTTCATCTTGTTGAAGGCCTAAAACTGTCAAGGCAAGTTTGTCACAGTACATTTCGGTATCTCTCCTCTTTTTTTAACCATTCATGTTTTATAAATACTTTACACAACAATTTTTATCATCTGTCAGTCAGTAAGCTCTGAAGAACACAGCTTCCCAAAACATAAGGAAAGTGGCCAACTGCGGATATTATTCTAGTGTCTAAATGCTGTTCACTAAGCACTTTTCCATCCAAACCAGAAGAGTCACTTACTGGTTATTTACTGGTACCTTGGCACATCTGGTACTTGACACATCTCCCTCACTCCTAATCTTATCATTCTTAACTTCAGTATGCATTTGAATGACCGCATCAATATTCTGTCATCTGATCTCCTTAATTAATTTCATTTCCACTGCATTTCAAATCCTTTGATTCCTGAAATGCATTACGAAAACCACATACATGCACAAATCTCACACACTTTTCCAGTCATTTATGGAAAAACCAAGTTAGATAATAGTGATTAGAATCAGTATGTGGTAAGAAGAGGGGCAAATATTTACAGCAAAGTATTGTCAAGCATTGCAAACTGTTATCTTGAAAAATGATTCCTGCAAAATCAATAAATGTCTCACCGTGGACACAAGTGCAACACAACATTTTGTTAACAAAGAATGTAAATCAGCAAGAAAAACAACAAAAGAGTATGCTCCAAAATTGTCATTATTAAAATCTACGATGAAAACACAGTCTACAAAGATAATATAGCTACATTCTACTCTGACGGAGTAGTGATTGGGGTGTTAAAAGGCTTGGGAGTTGCTATCTAAGGGGCAATAAGTGGTCTTTTCCTACCTGGAGCAAAGAAGGAAGAAAAGCAAAGATATATAGGAACAATTAGTACAAGGGCCTACTGGACCATGTTGTTGTCTACCATCGAGTTGGAACCAACCCAAAGCTGACCTTCTGGCAGGTTTTCAGAGGCAGTTAATTGAATGGGACTGTACCAGTACCATGCTGTTTTGGTTATTACTGCTGTGTAGTAGGTTTTGAGGTCAAGGAATGCTATGCCAACCACTTCAGATTTTTCAAAAGTGCTTAGCTTATTCAAGGCTTCTTTCCACTCCATATAAACTTGACAATTTCCCTTTTGATCTCCTTGAAAAATGAGTATGGCATCTGTATTGGGACTGCATTGAACATGTAGATTGCCTTTGGTACAACTGTAATTTTCACAATACTGAGTCTTCCTATCCATGAACAGGGCACATTTCCCCATTTCTTTAGGCCTTTTATTGTGTCTTGCAGAAATGTTTTGTAGTTTTCTTTTTACAAGTCTTTTGTGTCTCTAGTTAGGTTTCAGAGAACTACCAGAAGTCCAGGCTGGTTTCAGAAGGGGTCGTGGTACTAGAGATATTGTAGCTGATGTTAGATGGATCTTGGCTGAAAGCAGGGAATACCAGAGGAATGTCTATCTGTGTTTCATTGACTATGCAAAGGCATTTGACTGTGTAGATCATAACAAACTGTGGCTGACTCTGAGAAGAATGGGAATCCCAGAACACTTGATCGTTCTAATGTGAAACTTATATTTGGACCAGGAGGCAGTCGTCAGAACAGAGCAAGGGAACACTGCATGGTTCAAAATTGGGAAGGGCGTACGCCAGGGATGCATCCTATCTCCATACCTTTTCAACCTATATGCAGAACAGATTATCCGGGAGGCTGGGCTCTATGAGGAGAAATGTGGGGTCAAGATTGGTGGACGAATTATCAACAATCTGTGTTATGTGGATGACACAACCCTGCTTGCTGAAACTGAAGAGGACCTGAAGCGCCTGCTGCAGAGTGTCAAGGACTGCAGCCTCCAATATGGATTGAGGCTCAATGTCAAGAAGACAAAGATTCTCACCACTGGACCAATCGGCAGCATCAGGATGGATGGTGAAGAGATTCAGATTGTACACAGCTTTAGTTTGCTTGGCTCCATAGTCAACAGTCTTGGCACCAGCAGCCAGGAAATTAAAAGGCGCATTGCCATGGGAAAGTCTGCTGTTAGGGACCTCTCCAAAGTGCTGAAGAGCAATGGTGTCTCTCTGGAGACTAAGGTGCGTCTGATACAGGCCATGGTCTTCGCAATCACCTGTTATGCATCAGAGAGTTGGACAATGACCAAGGAGGATAGAAGGAGAATTGATGCCTCCGAGCTGTGGTGCTGAAGAAGAGTATTGAGAATACCATGGACTGCTAGGAAAACAAACAGATTTGTCCTAGAAAGGGTTAAACCGGGTGGCTCCTTGGAGGCAAGGACTCTGAGGCTCCGTCTAAGATACTTTGGACATGTTGTGAGGAGAGACCAGTCCTTAGAGAGGGACATCAAGCTTGGGAGGGTGGAGGGACAGCACAGGAGAGGAAGGCCCTCTATGAGGTGGATTGATTCAGTGACTGGGATAATTGGGATGGGAGTGTCAGAGACAGTGTGAGTGGCACAGGACAGAGCAGAGTTTAGGGCTGTTGTACATAGGGTCGTTATGAGTCGCAGGCGACTCGACGGCACATAACAACAACAACAACAGTTAGGTTTATTCCCAAATATCTCAATTTTTGGTTAGCTACTGTAAAGAGTATTGCTTTCTTAGTTTCCTTCTCTGTGTTTTCTTTGCTACTGATTTTTGGATATTGATCTTGTATTCTGCAACCCTACTAAACTCATCCACTAGCTCTAATTTTTTTTTATTGACGCCTTGGGGTTTTCTGTGTGCAGTATCATATCATCTGCATATCGTGACAGTTTAGCCATCTTGTTGCGAATCTGGATGCCTTTTATTTCCTTCTCTTCTATTATTGCCCTGGCAAGTACTTGGAATGTAACAGTGAATAGTAATGGTGATAGTGGGCATCCTTGACTGGTCCCTGTTCACAAGGAAATGCTTTTAGTCTTTCTCAATTGAAAAGGTTACTGGTCCCTGGGTTTTGCATATATACTTTAATAATATGGAACACTTCAAAAATTTGCATGCCATCCATGCGCAGGGACCATGCTAATCTTCTCTGTAGTGTACCAATTTTAGTATATGTGCTGCCTAAGTGAACATGGAACGTATTTTGACGGTTCTGTTTGTTTTTACACTGTTGTGTTGAAAAGTGTCGTTGACTTGAGTTGAGTGAGGTTCACAGTGATCCTATGCACAACAGCTCTGAACCCTGCCCTATCCTGAGTCAATCTCACTGCCACACATCTACCCCCATTCTTCCAGTTACTATGTCTGTCTAATCTGGGGTCTTCCTCTCCTGTGCTTTCCTTCCACCCTTATAAGCATGATGTCCCTCTTGGCCATGTACCCAAAGTATGTAAGATGGAGCTTCAAAATCCTTGCCTTCAAGGATTCTCCCTCTTCTCCCCTGTTTGTTCTCTTGGCAGTCCCTGGTATGTTCAATGCTCTTTGCCAGTACCACAATTCAAACGCATTGATAATTCTGTCACTCTTAGTCACTATCAAGCTCTCAGATGCATAGCAAGTAATTGTGAAGACCATGGCCTGGATCAAGTGCACCTTAAGTCTCTAGAATAAAATATTTGCTCTTTAGCACTCTGGAGAGGTCCCTGATAGCAGATTTTCCCAGTGTAATTTATCTTTAGATTTCCTGACTGTCAGATGAGACTCTGAATATTTTACTAGAGTGCTGAGAAGACAGAGCTAAAGAAATCAAGAAATCAAAGAGTTGAAAAGAAAATTTCAAAGTGTAGCTCGGGATGACAAAGCAAGGTATTAAAATGAAATGTGCAAAGAGCTGGAGTCAGAAAATCAAGAGTCGAACTCGGTCAGTATTTAAGGTGAAGGAACTGAAAAACAAATTCAAGCCACAAGTGGCAATACTTAAGGATGCTTTGGGCGGAATGTTAAATGATCCAAGCAGCACTAAAAGAAGATGAAAGGAGGATACAGAGTGACGGTACTAGAAGGAATTGGTTGACAGAGAAAAATTTAATGAAACAACATATAAGCAAGAGCCCATGGTGATGAAGGAGGAAGTTCAAGCTGCCCTGAAAGAATTGGCAAAAAAACAAGGCTCCAGGAGTTGACGGCATACCAATTGACTTTTTTTCAGCAAACAGACACTCGGTGGATGTGCTCACTAAGTTGTGCCAATAAATCTGGAGGACAGCCACCTGGCCAACTGACTAGAATAGATTGATATTTGTTCCCATTCCAAAGAAGGGTGACCCGACAGAGTGTGGAAATTATCGAACAATATCATTAATATCACATGCAAGCAAGATTCTGCTGAAAATTATCCAAGAACTACTGGAGCAAAACATCAACAGGTAACTGCCAGATGTGCAGGCTGGGTTTAGAAGAAGTTGTGGTACTAGGGATATTGCAGCTAATATTAGATGGATCTTGGCAGAAAGCAGAGAGTACCAGAGGAATGTCTATCTGTGTTTCATTGACTATGCAAAGGCTTTTGACTGTGTGGATCATAACAAAATGTGGCTGACTCCGAAAAGAATGGGAATCCCAGAATATTTGATTGTGCTTATATGAAACCTATACTTGAACCAAGAGGCAGCTGTCTGAACAGAGTAAGGAAACACTGCATGGTTCAAAATTGGGGAAGGGGTCTGCCAGGGATGTATTCTGTCCCCATACCTCTTCAATCTTTATGCAGAACAGATCATCTGGGAAGCTGGCCTGTACGAGGAGCAATGTGGCATCAGGGTTGATGATTAATCAAGAACCTGCATTATGCAGATGACACAACCCTGCTAGCTAAAACTGAAGAAGACCTGAAGCACTTATTGCAGAAGGTCAAGGACTGCAGCCTTCAATACGGACTGAAGCTCAACATCAAGAAAACAAAGATTCTCACCCCTGGGCCAATTTGCAGCATCATGGTGGATGATGAAGGGACTGCGATTTTTAACATTTTTAGTTTGCTTGGTTTCAGAACCAACACTCTAGGTACCAACAGCCAGGAAATCAAGAGATGAACGGCATTGGGAAAGTAGGCTGTAAGGGACCTCTCCAGAGTACTGAAGAATAATGACGTCAGGCTGGAGACGAAGGTGTGCCTGATCCAGGCCATAGTCTTCGCAATTGTGTGCTATGGGTCAGAGAGCTGGGCAATGACTAGGAATGACACAAAGAGAATTGATGCCTTTGAGCTGTGGTGCTGGAAAAGTGTGTTGAATATACCGTGGACTGCTTAAGAACAAGCAGTTTTGTCCTGGAAAGGGTGAAACCGGATTGCTCGTTGGAGGCAAAGATTCTGAAGCTTCATGTGACATAATCTGGGCATGTTGCAAGGAGGGACCAGTCCTTGGAAAAGAATATGACATTTGGGAGGTGGGGGACAACACAAGAGAGGAAAACCCTGGATGAGATGGATCGATTTCGTGATTGGGGTGATGGGAGAAGGTGTGTCGGAGACAATGAGGTTGGCAAAGGATAGAGCAGGGTTTAGGATACATAAGGTTGCTATGAGTCTCAAGCGACTCAATGGCACATAACAACAAGAAGTGTCAAAAGTGTTGGTTGTGGACCCAAGCAAGCTGAAAGTCTTGATAATCTCAATCTCTTCTCCATCTACCCTGGTGGTGTCAACTGGCACAGAGGTGATAATCTGTTTTTGTGATGATGAGCTTCAATCTATATAAATGAATACAGTCCTTGACAACCCACAGCTAACAAATCAGGTCCTCTTCAGTTTCACTGAACAAGGTTGTGCCATCTGTATAATGTAGGTTGTTGATGAGTTTCCTCCAATACTGATGACACATTTCTCCTCACAAAATCCAGCCTCCTGAATTATTTGCCTTGCAAAATACATTGAAAAGGTATGGAGACGCAATGCATCCCTGATGCACTCCATTTCTGAATTTATGGTTCCTTGTTGCTGTATGTTCTAGCTGTTTTTGAATGATCTTCAGAGTGATTCAGAGTGCCTGTGATACAAAAAAATATTGTTTGGTAATTCGTGAATTCTGTTGACCAATGGTTTTTGGGAACGAGCACAAATATATGGTTAGCTAGCAAAGTAGCAATTATCAAAATTTCATGGCACAGACAAATGAGCATGTCAAGGATTGCATCTACTTACTGAAATAATGCAAGTGATATTCTGAAAATTGATGGTATTTTATTTTTCCTTCAGTATAGCTAGGCCTCCTCCTTCAGTATTACAGGTTTCTGAATTCATGCTACTTATGGAAATAGCTGAGTGTCAAAGAATTCTTTCCAGTACATGACTTTTGCTTTAGCTGATTATAGTGATTTGACGATGCCTGGTCTCAGTTCACAGATACAATCTATTTGATTCTGGTGTATTTCATCAAAGAAGGTTGCTATGTGCAATTAGGGTTTATATTTTTCTAAAAGCTATTGCAATATTTAAGCCACTGGTTGTAGAAAATTCTATCATATGATCTCTGTCCTCATTTCTATCACCAAGACTGTTTCAACTAACAATGCTTCTTTGTTTGCAAATATTACTCATTACTTTTAATGCATCTTGATTACATGTGTAATTTAAATCAGACTGAAGTATGAATCCTCTAGAAACTCTTACATATGATTTGGACTGATTACACAAATGATAAGCCCATCACAGAGTAGGACTGTTGAATAGATTTTCATGTCTTTGTAACTTTTCACCAATAGAAGCAAACACAGGAGTATGGTTAATATTATCTGAAAAGAAACATTAAAAATGACTAATTAAAATAAAAGGGGGGAATGAAGCAGACTATACTCAAGTGCTTACTTGTCTTTTTAGAAAAAAATAAGGTATTTTCTTTTTAGGTAAATAAGGCATGCACTGTGTTTTTGCCAACTGTGTTCTCTTCATAACAATTCCATGAGGTAATTTTGTAAAACATCTGATACAATTTTTTTTTTTCATGTTGTGATAAAAAATTTCAGTGAATTCATGAAAACATCTGGGGAGGAGTGTGTGGTGTGTGGTTGACAAAACCCAGTAAGGTACTTTTGAGTAAAATAATAGCATATAATAACTAAATTCAATTGTTCTTAGGTGGCACTGAGATAACTGACTAAAAAAAAAAATCTATGAATAACGGAAGTGAATGCTGCCCTATCTTAATGATCTGGCTTGCTTGAGCCCGCTGATATAGGGGGAGCTCGGCCAATCCATCCTGTTGAGTGCTGTCTTCTCTCTTTCTGGCCCTCCAGGTTGCCCAGTATGACAACATTTTCCAAAACCTGACCCCTGCTGACAATATGTCCAAGGTATGTTACATGGTGTTTCACCAAGCATGTCACATAGAGCACATAGTTGCACTTCCTCCAAGATGGACTTATTTGTTCATATGGCAGTCCACAGGATATTCATGATTCTTTGCAAACACCACAATTCAAAGGCATCCAATGATTCTTCCTTGGTCATCTGTATGCATTGTCAACACTGATACCACGTTGTTCATGGAGGCCAGCTTCTTAAGAATCTGGTCAGCAAAGAGACTGAATGGGTATAGAGAAAGGATATAGCTCTGACACACACCTTTATTGATTTCAAACCAGACAGTGTTCCCTTGCTCTGTTCAAACAACAGCTTCTTGGTCTAGCTTTCTCAGGAGCATAATTAATTGTTTTGGGATTACCATTCTTCTCAAAGTTGGCTGTAGTTTGGTATGATCCACGCAGCCTTTTTGCAAAGTCAATCAAACATCTTTCTGGAATTCTTCACTTTCAGTCATGATTTCTAGGACATCAGAAATGAAATCCTTTGTGCCATGGTCTCCTTGGAATCCAGCTGGAATTCCTGGCTGTTCCCAGTTCGTGTATTGTTCTAGTGTCAAATAATCTTTTGCCAAGACTTTACCTGCATTTATATTAATGATGATGTTCAGTAGTTTCCATATTCTGTTAGATCACCTTTTTTGGGGGGGGGGATGGGAACAAATACGGGATCTCTTCCAATCAGTGCGCCAAGTAACTGTTTTCCAAATTTATCTACTCAGACTTGCATGTCCAGGGCTACATCCATATGATGAAATACCTCAATGTGTATCCCATCAATTCCTGGGGCTTTATTTTTTTTTGCTAATGTTTTCAATACAGCTTGAATCTCTTATTCCATTCGCACTGGTTCTCGATCATTCCAGTTCTTGTAATATAATAACTCTGTGTTTCCCTTCCATCTTCTTTTGATGCTTCCTGCATCATTCAAGACTTTGCACCCAGAATCATTCAATATTGCAACTAGAGGCTTCAATGTGATTTTCAGTCCTTTCAGCCTCAGAAATGCTGTGTTCTTCCCTTTAGATTTTCTAACTCCATCATTTTACAGATCTAAGTCTAATACTTTACACTGTCTTCTCAAGCTGGCCTTTGAAACCATCTATTTAACTCTTTTATGTCAGGATTTCTCCCCTTAGTTTTGGCTTCTCTACATTTTAGTGCCAGTTTCAGAGCCTCTCCTGACCTCTATTTCGGTAGCTTTCTTTCTCCTCTATTTTCGTTTTCCTTTTGCTTTACTCATGGATGGTATCTTTGATGCTATCCCACAACTAATCTATTTTTCGATCATTTCTGTTCAATGCATCAAATCTATTCTTAAGAGGCTTTTAAGATTCAGGTGGGATAGACTCAGGGTCGTTATTTTGGTTCTTATGCAGTTGTTTTCATTTTCTTCAGCTTCAACATTCACTTGCCCAGGAGCGACTGATATCACTAGTCAGTCACTGGCTTTGTTTTGACTGGTTGTATTGACTTTTTTCCACAGAAGTTGTCAATCTGATTCCATCACGTAAGGTCCGTGTATACAGTTGCTATTTATGTTTTTTTAAAAAACAGTTATTTGCAATGAATTCTACAAAACTGTGCACTGACTGGGGAAAATTCAATCATGAGCTTCTAGCCTCATTCTTGTCACCAAGTCTGTATTTTCTAAAGATGAGTCCGTCTCAGTTTCCTGTTCCAGTCACCTATTATTGTTAATGAATCATGATTGCATGTTCACTCAATTTCATACTGCAAAAGTTGGTAAAAGTCCTCAATGCTTTAGCAGCTGGTGAGAATATTTTATTAACGATTGTATTAAGAGGCCTTCTTTGTATAAATATGGATTCTATCACTTACAGCACAGTACTTCTAGTTAGATCTCTTTTTTGGCTTTATAAAAATTGATATTTTTCTTTCTTTTTTAAATTTTAATGAAAGTTGTCAGAGACTTTGGATTTCCATTCATTCACTGTTGCACACTTTCCTCCCTGCCCACCCCTCCCTCCAGTTCACTTTTCTCTTTGAAAAGAAAAAATTCTTTGTTATACAATTCCCCCCGGTCCACCCCACTATGCAGCGTTCATTCTGAACTCTTGTCATGACAATAAT
>NW_006399777.1:14301056-14306390 GCF_000299155.1 Elephantulus edwardii | reverse complement strand
TTGGTTTCAACACAATTTATATTATTTATCCCTTCTTTTCTTAATTTCCTCCCAACCCCGGTATCAGTCCCGTTTTACAACAGTGGCATTAAGTAGTATTTGTCCTTTTGTGACTGAGATATTTCACTCAGCATAATGTCCTCCAGGGTCACCCATTTTGCATAGTATTTCATGAGTTCCTTGTTTTTCAATGCAGCGTAGTATTCCATTGTGTGACTATATCACAGCTTCTCTATCCATCTGTTTGTTGATGGACACAGGTTGTTTCCAACTCTTTGCTATTGTGAACAAAGCCACAATAAACATGGGTGTGCATATATCTGCTTGGGTGGCTGGTAAGATCTTGAAATGTTCTTTTAGATTATGAATGCAACACCAATCTTCCTTAATTTGTCATTTTAACAGATAAAATAATTGTATTAATTAAAGAGGCTAATGCCAGTCCATTTCAGCTTAGGACTTCGATATTTTCAAACAATACCTTCTACTTAATTTTTGAAAACCTCTTACTTTCCTATATTCATACATTCCATGTTGAAATTATTAATGGATTTTTGCCAATATTTCTCATTTCTAAATATTTCCCCTTATGTGAGGAAGTGCTACAACTAACAATGTTCCTGTTATTCAAATTCAGTTCTTAAAATCAAGTTCCTTAAACTTTTTTAGACCATAATAAATAATATTTATATGTCTCATCCCACCAATTTTTTAAATTGTTGCAATGAAATCCATCTCTTCATACAGGACTAGACGGTTACACGAAGATTTTACCCCAATACTCTGGAAATTAAGGGTAATTTAAAATGGTCTATCTTGAGTGTGATATTTGCTGGGTATTTAAAACTTTTAAAAATATTTTTATACTAGACTTTATAATACAACCATACTTGCTTTGAGAGGAAAATATTTTAAGTCCTGTCTACTCCAAGTGTAGTCTTTGGATCAGAAGCATAAGCACCACCTCAGAGTTTACTAGAAACACAGACTCTCAAAGCCTTTAATACCCCAGGGAAATTCAAACAGAACTGGCATTTTTATAAGATCAGGAGATAATTTGTATGCACATTTAAATGATCGCTCTTAAGATACATTCTCTCCTCCAGGATAATTCACCAGGTTTGAGTCTTTGCCTGTTTAGTCTCAACTCCTAACGGAATGAACAGTGGTAACTCAACATTTTGCTTCCCTGCTTTGTGTCAGCAAAGCCAGATTCCTCTGGCTCCTTTGCATTTCAGTGTGATTTTAATTTTCTTAAAAGTTGCCTGCTGTCTCTTTCATTTATTTCTATATCATCCTTTCAGGACTTTCAAATCTGAGCCTTCACACCATCTTTTAAACATTTTTATCCTTTGATATTCCAATACAAACTCCAAACACTTTTTTTCTGTAAATGAGAGCTCCATTATTTCTAGATTGTCTTCATTTCTATTATAATTCTGTCTCTACTCTTACCAAAATATTTTATTAAAGACCTTTTTAGGTTAGGTTTACCATTCTTTTTAAAGTTAACAAATAAAGGTTTAATATCAACAAACATTTAAATGTGTAAACTAAAGTTTACTTGTGAAACAGATATGCATAATATCATAAAGAGGTCCTGTGGAACATGTACAGTTAACCAAAATATTTAAATTTGTGGTTTTTTTCTTAAGTGCACAACAAAAGAGAATTAATGTTTTTAGAATTTTGAAACCTTTAACCAACTTTTTAATAATACAACTTAAATAGTTTAAAAAATATCCACAGCAAAAACAAACAGTAACATAAGAAAGTACATGCAATATCACAGAATTGTTAAACATTTAAAACTGTCTACATTATCTTCAGGATTATCGTTCTTGCAGAAGACGTAGGATACTGATTTCAAAATTAAGCAATTAATGACACATTTTTATAAGCAGCTTATTTTATTTGACTGAAAATAAGTAACTATGATGTGTTGAACTACTGATTCTATTTAATATATCTAATGATACAAAACAAAAATAAGGAGTCATGGTAAAAATTTTTTACCTCACTTTCGAGAAAGAAAAGAACGAGCATCCTAATAAGGTTCCCATTGGGACTGTTCCGTCCCCTCCTCTTTGCTAACGCTTCTTCTGCTTGAGGGTCATGTCTACTGAACAGTCTGGAAATCACAAAAGGAGAGCATTACATATAGGTACAGACACTAACAGTCTTTGTCTTCACTATACAAAATTTTTCATATTATAGTTATATTACTGATATTTCAATAGAAATATGAAACATATCTTCAAAGGTCAAAATATAAGTATCCAGAATTTCATACTGTTCAACATTCTGTAACTATTATGTCCAGTCAGCTACAACTCATAAAGGCTCTGTTAGCACACCAGAACTTGGCCCTATTTTGCACCATCGTCAGGATCTCTGCCACGGTCTCAAGGACACTGCTGCAGCCACTGTGGAAAATCCATTTTGTTGAGAGTTGCCTTCTTTGCAGATAGTCTACCTTTGCCACATAACATCTCTGTCCAAGTTTTGGTCCCGTCTGACAACATGTCCAAAGTAAGCAAAATGAAGGTCCACCATCTTGCCTCTAAAGGAGCAGGAGGTTTCACTTTTTCCAAGACAGATACAATTTTTCTTTTGGTAGTACAGAGTAGAGAAGCACTGGTGGCCTAGGGGCAAGAAGCTGCACTGTAATCCCGAAGACATGTGGTTCGAATCCACCAGCTGCTCCACAGAAGAAGATGGGCAGTCTCTTCTTGTATGATTAACTGTCTCAGTTCCAACTTGAAGGTACACAACAACAATAACAGTACAAAGTTTATTCAATAACTTTGCTAACACCATAATTAAAAGGTATTTATTCTTCCCTGGTTTTCTGTATTAAATACCCAATGTTCAGATGCAAAAGAAAGAACTGAAAATACCAAGGCTTGGCTAAGGCACACTTTATGGTTTTAAAAGACATCCTTGGTCTTTAGCACTTTAAAAGACCCCAATGAGGTCCTTAAGAGCAGATCTGTTTAATGCAACACATGACAAAATATAATTTATCCGTCTTTTCTATCATGGATGGTACTACCAGAGGTGTTGACTGTGGATCCAAGTAAAACGAAGTCATTCATAACAATCTTTTTCTCCATCTACCATGATGTTGCCTACTGAACCAGTTAAGATTTTCATTTTCTTGAAGTTCAGATGAAATCCATGTAGAAGGCTATAATGTTTGATCTTCTGAAGCATGTGCTTCCAAGTCTTTTTCACTTTCTGCAAGCAAAAATTAATGCAGGCTGTTTATTATTTCTCCAATTCTAATGCCACATTCTTCTTTGTACAGTCCAGTTTTTCAGATTATTTAATCAGTATATAGACTGAAAAAGTACGAAAAAAGGATACAACCCTGATGCACATCTCTCCTGATTTTATACCAGGCAGTGTTCCCCTGTTTGAATTACTGCTTTTTTTATCCATGTGTAGATTTCATACGAGTACAATTAAGTGTTACGGGATTTCCATTCTTTTCTCAATGCTACTCATAACATTTCCCTTTATGCTTCTTATATATCACCTATTACCAATTATTAAATTTTACTACTCTTTAATTCCTACCTATCCCTGGCAAACATGCAAAAATTATTGTTGTTCTTGCTGAGTACTGTAGAGCCAGAACCAGTGGTTTTAGATAACCTTTGTCTTTTAACGACCTACAGTAAAATACAGAATTTCACATTAAAAGTTAAAGGTTTGTTTTGGATATAGTGTATTAATTTATTATATTTGATTAAGATTGTTCATATGTATGGATTTTCAAATTTAACTATAAAATCCCAAGAAATATTTTAAAATAGCTGATTAATAAACTGTATTGCTACATATTTAAATTTTTACAATTTATTAAAATACAAGGGAACAGTTAACGTCTTGATTTTACCATAAAACACTCAAATTTCAACAAATATCTCCAACTGAGAAAAAAATACGGTCTTGTTATTGTTGCGAGGTGCCATCCAGTGGACTTGGAGTGACAGCAATCTTATGAACAACAGATTGGAACCTGTTAGGAACAACTGATTGGTGGTATTCTACCAACCACTGTCTTGATCTCTATAATCATGAAGTCCTGTTATAGTCATCGAGTCAATCCATCTACCTAAGGGTCTTCCTCTCTTTCTCTGACCCTCCAACTTTTCCCAGCATGATGTCTTTTTGCAGAAACTGATCCATGGAAATGTATGTGACGAGAAGGTTCACCATACTTGCCTCTATGGAACACCTTAGCTGCACTGCTTCCCAGAAAAAAATTTTGTTCTTTTGGCAGCTCATGGGATAGTCAGGACTATTCCCCAACACCGTAATTCATTTCTTGTTCGTCTTCTTATTCATTGTTCAAATTTCAGCTATATAAAGCAATGGAAAAATTTCATGTGCTGGGATCAGGCACATCTTAGTCTTTTACCTAACATCCCTGTTCTTTAGTATGTTGGAGAAGTCCCAGAGAGCGGATTTTCCCTATCAACACATCTTTTGATTTTCTGACTGCTGTTACCTTCAGTGTAGACTGTGTATGTAAATGAGAGAAAATTATTCATAACTTTCATCTTTTCCCTATATATCCTAATGTTGCCTACTGGTAAACTTTTGTTTTCCTGGTGTTGAAATGCATCCCATACACAAAGACTGTAATCTTCTGCAGCAAGTGTTTCAAATCTTTCATTTTCTGCAAGCAAGGCTGTGCCATCTGTACAATGCAGACTGTGATGAGTTTTTTCCTAATTCTGATTCCACATTTCTCACCATATGGTCCAACTTCTTGAATGATTTCCTTAGAATACAGATTAAATAGGTATGAAGAAAGGATATAACACTGATTTAGTGATTTAGCACACCTTTCCTGATTTTAAACCATGACTTACTACATTATAATGCTTCTTGGTTTATGTACAGCTCACTTTCACATAAGCACAATTAAGTGTTGTGGGATTCCCATTCTTCTCAATGTTAGCCATAATTTGTTATGATCCACACAGTCCAATGTCACTGCACAGTCAATATAACACAAGTCAACAATGTTCTGATTTTCTCTGCTTTCAGCAAGACACACTTAACACCAGCAATTAATATTCCTAGGTCCAGAGCCTCTTCTGAATACAGCTTATCATAGTTCTCTATGATTGTACCATTTCAGTTGTTTTTGAATGAAATTCAGCAAGATTTTACTTAATATTAATGATATCATTAGATAATTTCCACATTCTATAGATCACTTTAATTTGGAACAAGAATAAATACGAATTTCTTCAGTCAGTTTACAGAAAAATACACTACTGATAAAAACTATATATATATCTAATTATTATATAT
>NW_006399777.1:14264858-14300956 GCF_000299155.1 Elephantulus edwardii | reverse complement strand
TCTATCTCTATATCTATATCTACATCTACATCTATATCTTCTCTATCTCTATCTCTATATCATCTATATCTATCTATCTCTATGTCTATCTCTATATCTATATCTACATCTACATTTATATCTAATTTATATCTATATCTATATCTATATCTATATCTATATATCTGTATCTATCCCAGGACCTCCTCTGGTCCATATGTTGACAGTTTATGGCTCCTGTGCCACAGAACACTAAACTCTTTAGTCTATTTTCTCTTTCAAGAAAGATCAAGGACTGCAATAGTCCTGGAAAAGAAAGGAGCTTTAAGACCACAGCACGACCTTCAAGTTTTTACACAGCACATTGCAAGATAAACATAAAGCTGATGCCATACTCTAGACACAGAAGTCACCCTCACTGTCAGTCATGATGTCACTTTAAAAGTCAGGCCTAAAGCCAGAACTTTCATTCACTTTTTTTTAACAGAATAGTGTATAATCAGCTTTGTTTCTTATGCAGATTTTTCAAAAAGAAACTTCTAACATTTTGAGAGATGTCACTGAGTAATCTGTTGTTGCAGCAGATGCTAAAGCTTGGAGAACCAGGCTTGTTCATTAGTTAATTATCCATGCGCATCAGTCCCAGGGCATGACTTTATTATCTGCGCTTCAGTACAACCACAAGTCACTGCACTGAAAGGACCTTTGGGTTCACCTGTCAAATCCACTAAGGTAAGTCAACAACAACAACAACAACAAAAAGAAACAAACTTTCCTAAAAAAGCATTTTTGTGCTTGTATCGATAATGAATTAACCTACTAATAAATACTGGGATATTAATAATCAAAAGTAGTTTTTCGAAGACTGTTTAATTGCATAAATTCTAGTAGTTCTGTGCTTTGTTAAAAAAAATGATCAGTTTATTTTTAGTAAAACTAAAATGCATTATACTCGTAATCTTTAAGGTAATTATTGTTATGGTTGTGTGCTGATGAGCTGAAGATGTTGTGTGACCCAGAGCTAACCCTCCAGTGGGCGTTCAGAGGCAGTTAACCGTGCACAGTTACTGGTGTCTGTGTCCATAAAGTTAATTACAGAATACTGATTTTAAGTAATCCTCATGCCAGTGAAGGAAGTTGTAAGGAACTGTGCTGGCAGCGCAGAAGTATATGGCTCAAATCCACCCAATCTGCCGCTGGACAAAGATGGTTAATCTTTATGATATATTGTCTCTGGAACTCCACTGGAGGATTAGCTTTGGATCGGTTCCAACGCGATGGTACCTAACAACAATGTGCTAATACAGAGACACATGGGAAAATATCTAAGTAGGGTACCATTTTGAAGATGACAGTGAACGTTTTACACTTAAGACTAGACATGTCAAGAAAGCAAGTTCAAAGTCTTAACTTTGAAAGTAATGAAAATTAGTAAAATGAACGCTCACTTAACAAGGAAATCATTATAAAGGTCATACATGTCTTCAAATTTCAACTCACATCCTGGGCTAACAAACTGTCCTTTTAGATTACAGGGGAAAGGAATGTATCACAAGCTCTATATTCTGAAATCTTGGTCATGATGGGTCAGATGTTCTGAGGATATCAAAACTCTCCAAGTTTGAAACTGCGACATCTATCCTTGTGTTTATTCTGTTCCACACACTTTATTAAGAAAACAGAGAAGGAGCATCTGGTTTCAGAAACCACTCACTTTTTGTGCAGGAACTCTCCAGCAGCCACGGCAACAGGACGGTGTGCTGAATACACCAAGTGGTAAACGTTCTCACAGTCTTCGTTGGAAAGAGCTTCTTCACTTCCACTGAAAAATTCAGAAATTAACATCTGAACCAAAACAAATATTCCCTTTCAGTACCACCAGCATTTAAGTTGATAAAAGTTCATCCTAAAACTAAAGGCATACGGATTTTACTGCCCTTAAATTCTTAATTTGAAAACAATACCTCCTCATAAAGATAAGACACCTGATAATTATAAAAATTTTAAAAGCACACCAACAAAACCTACAATTCTTCTCTTCACATATATACCAACACAATGACTATCATCAATACCTTTCAATATACATTCACCCAAATTAACTCATACTCTTTAAATCTGCACAAGATTCTTGTTGAGAATACTCAAGGAATATATTTGTCCCTATCACAAACAATTAAGTTACTATTACACTATGTAGCTCTTCTTTCTAGAACTTATATTTTAAATCCTATTTATCATCACCTTGACAAAACTACTTAGTCTTCTTTCTCTACTCAAAGAACTTAGCAGTTGTAACTATTTCTTTGCTAACACAATGTTTATATAATTTCATTTATACATTAGTTTCTTTTTTATGGTATTTCTTTTAAGTACTCAAGAGCAACGGTGTTTCTCTGGAGACTAAGGTGTGCCTGATACAGGCCATGGTCTTTGCAATCATTTGTTATGCATCAGAGAGTTGGACAATGACTAGGGAGGATAGAAGGAGAATTGACGCCTTTGAGCTGTGGTGCTGGAGAAGAGTATTGAATGTACCATGGACTGCCAAGAAAACAAACAGATTCATCCTAGAGAGGGTTAAAGCAGGCTGCTCCTTGGAGACAAGGATTCTGGGGCTTCGTCTGACATACTCTGGATATGTTGTAAGGAGAGACAGGTCTTTGGAGAGGGATATCATGCTGGGCAGATTGGAGGGACAGCGCAGGAGGGGAAGACCCTCTATGAGGTGGATTGATTCAGTGACTGGGGTAATCGGGATGGGTGTGTCAGAGGCAATGAGATTGGCACAGGATAGAGCAGGGTTTAGGGCTGTTGTACATAGGGTTACTATGAGTCGCAAACGACGCGACGGCACATAACAACAAACAACAACTTTTAAAGCCATACACACAGCAGTCTAAATTATTCTTAAATTATGTATTTCATGTTTAACCAACAGCATAAAAATACTGTGACAGCTGGAACCACAGATTTATAACATGATTATATCTTTGCCCACTCTACTCTTTCCTTCTCAAAGAACTTTCCATCAGTTATGGTTCAAGGTAGAACGTATCCTCCCTGTATTCTGTCTACTGTCCTTTAGGTGAGGTATCCTGCATGGTCTGGCCCAGGGCTTGTTTTATGCAAAGATCAGTCATTACAAAGGTGCTGAGGATGCCTCCTTATAGCATTTTTTACTTCCTCATTCTCATGTACTGTATCATCTCGCAATAATCTGAGTTTATTGAACCTTGTAGCATTGTAATACCTCCTTCTTAGTTGACGAGCATGTGTGTTTTTAAAGAACTGTCTGCTCCAGGATCCTCTACTTTGTGAGTATTTGTCTGTTATAATTATAGATTAACAATGACTAAAAAGAATATTTAATACTTGCAATGTACAGGATCTTTATAAGGTATAGACCTTCACATTAGTTCACTCCCTAGAATCCTTACAAGGAGTTGTTTCAGAAGCTAGGAGATTATGGGCTCTGTCAAATCAGTATTAGGCAAGTTTTCTTTGTAGCAAAAGAAGATGGTTGCACCACAGTCTTCACCCATAGAGGGTGAAGTTGAATAAAAACAAATGGAATGCTGTTTCAAGGATTGGAGAAAAGGACAGAGGTATTTTTTTTTAAAAAAAAAGAGTGTGTGTGTGTGTGTGTGTGTGTGTGTGTGTTTTCCTTTTAATCATTGCCTGAATCTATATAATTTTGTGGTACAAATAAATGGTTATTGTGTTTGGTGGCTCATCAAAAAGATTAGAGGTTGAAATCTACTGAGTCCTAGAAGAAAGGCTGAAAACCCTACAAAACACAGTTCTACTGTGACATTCAATTCCGATACTCCTGAGTAGAGGACACTAGCATTGGTATTAAAAAACCACCCAGTTCCCACGGGAGTCCACAGGGTATTAGCGTCAACAGGTATTGCATAATAAACAAGGCAAATTCATTGCTGTCGTGCTGTAACTGAGCCAAAGCAGACCCTTCAGTCAGTTTTCTGAAGCTATAAACAGCCTAGGAGAAGCTACTTATCTTTCCTCTGTAAAGTCGCTGGTGGATTGGAACCACTTAGAGGTCTTTTGGTTAGCAGTGCAAAGGCCTATGTCACTAGAGCAGCCCTAATGAACAGTGTTGTTGCTGTCGCATGCCATCGAGTCTGAAACGACCCACAGCGGTTTTTCAGAATAAGTAAATGACACAGGAGAAGAATGACTATCCTTTTCCCACTAATTAACTGGTGGCTTTGAACCACGTGTCTTTGAGATCACAGTGCAGTTTCTAACAACTAGTCCACCAGAGCTGTAGATAAACTGGCTGGCTCCAGAACTCTTTCTACATTTCCTTCCACAGCCTGAGAGTTATGATATTCCAACTGTGGGAGACAGGTTTTAAAATAATCAGGGATGGGTAAAGGTAGCTAGTGATCAGAGCTCTGATAATCTATGCTGCCTTCATCCTGCCAACCAAACTGCCAGGGACAAGCTACAGATTTTAACCAAAAGTTCTGTGTCCTGAGGAAAAGTATTTCTGACCATAACTAACTAGTACTTCCCACAAGGGGCAAATGGACATAGCTTATATGTGAGCCCTTCTCCTATAGGAGAGATAAACACTGAGAAAAGTAACAAGACATTACAGAAATCCAAACTCACAAGCGACATTAATGGCCTTTGAAGGGGAATAAATAAATGGAGAGAAAAAGATCTGTAAGGAGGATTAGGAAGATGTTTTAATTTATTGGTTTGATAAAGATCCCACAAATAAAAAAAGAAAAAACAAATCCAGATCATTTCAGTGCATGAGACTGGGAGGCTGGCTTTGTGCTCTTTTTAGTTCATTAGCCATCAAAACAAGAGGAAAGAGGACATTAGAGTATGAGCAATACAACTGTTAGAGAGAGTGCCTTTAACGAGAGAGAGAATGCAGGTGCTAAGCTCATCTTTTCCCTAAGCTAAACTGAACTATTAAACTATTACATTTCAAAGAATATAATCATTATAAATAACCCTCACAATTACAAGGTTCAGGAATTGGTACAAAGAAGGGTCTGAAGGAAAGAGAATGACTGAAATAGACCACAGTACTTGAATAAAAAGAAAAGGAATAAAATGGAGTGAGCTGGACTTGTGTAAACAAACAGAAGCCCTGATGTGGAACCTTAAAGGGAGTCAGCCTGGATAGTTCCAAGAGGTTACTCGAAAGGACAACCTGTAGAACAAGTGACTCCAATAAAAGAGAAAATAAATCCAAAAATCAGGGGCTAAGTCACAAAGCAAAAAGAAGAGGTTCTGTCTACTCTGGGAAAATGCCTAGAGGGAGGAGGTCTCCCTTCAAGAATCAATGTACCAATCCACTATGACACCTGCCGCACGAAGACGCCATATCCTTGCCTCTCAAATAAGACATATTCTGCCCCTCTGTCTCCTATAACGTAAATGCATAAAACCCCTTTTAAACCACAGAGCTGCACAGTTTGGTGGGTAGAGAGAGGTGGGCAAGGAAGGAAAGGGAACGATCCAGGCAAAAGGTCAAGGTAATAATGATGGGCAAGGTCCAATGGTGATTGATTTTATGAAACATGATGCATGAGAATGACTGTATGAAACACAATGTGAACGAAGATTAATGTGAAACACAATGCATATCGAAATGTGTAACAGGCAAACCAATAAAAAACAAAATCCCCTCTTAAACAGAGATGTTTGAAATCAGCAAATTATTAGCTAAATTTATGGCTAAAAAACACCTTTGGGATTTTTTAGACTAAAAAGGTCTCAGAAGGCTTGAAAATACTCTTTAGAAAAGCACTTTAATAGGAAAAGGCAATCTAAGGTCTTAAAGAGGTAACTGACCTTTCCCGGAAATAAGTGAGGAAGACATAAATTTTCCTGCTATGTAAACGAACAAGTACTAAATGTAAACCAAGAAGGGGGGAAAAGAAATAAACTCCTTAAGAATACAGATCTCAAATTCAAGACAATACTGTAGGATGGAATGTCAAGGCATTTCTTGTTCAAAGAGTAACCTGTGAATTTTTTTAAAAAGTACATAACCAGAAACTCTAATATTTTAAAATAGATTTACAGGAAATAATGAAAGTAAAACCAAGTGTTACTGAGTTGATCTCAATGCACAGAACTGCTCCACAGGACGGCAACGGTGCACAGAAGCAGTGTGTGTTCTTTTCCTGTGGAACAGCTGGAGGGTCAATCAGCACCCAAGATTTGAATTACCGTTGCACCAAGGTTCTTTAACAGAAAATGAAACTGTAAAAACAAAGAAACCTTTTCCAAAATAACAAAAAAGAATGCTTTATAAAGGAAAAAAAAATAAATACTGATATCATAAATGTGTGTATCCATATGTAGTTTGAAGGGGTAAGTCGGGTAATTCAGGACCTTAATTTTAGAAGGCATGAAGATCAGTAGGCAAAATATAGTCCACACAAAAATAATGTGCTACATGCCACCGCGGTGACTAACAAAAAAGAAATCTTAAAATTGTGAGAGAAAAATAAAACCAAACTTATGAGGTGTCTCTTAAGGGTTAATTATTGGTCTTTTTCCATACAGGCCAAAAAGGATGAAGAAAAACAAAGATTATAAATTCAATGAAAATCTAATCTTTCTAGAAATTTTGTCAAAATCACAACAACAAAAAAATCAAACTATTTTAAAGCATGTTGTTAAGTAACAGACTAAAATAGAACAGACAGTTTAAAAGTATGTCTTGGGGGGCATGGTTCTAATCCACCAGGTGCTCTGCCGGGGAAGGAGGGACAATCTCCTCCTGTACCAGTCAGATCCGATTCGACGGTACACACCCACACAAAATAATAAAATAAAAATAAAATTTAAAAGTATGTCTGAGGAGGACACAAACTACTGAACAGCCCATGATTTAACTGAAATGAATCATAAAATAATGGTAACTGAATGTAACTGAACCCACCCTCTGGAGGGTTTCAGAGGTAGTGAATGGCTCAGAGGAGACCGCCCATCCTTCTCCTGCGGATGAGCTGGTAGACTCGAACTGCATGCCTTCGGGATTGAACAGATTCTCGCCACTAGGCCAGGAGAGCCCCCTAACTTAATGTCTGTGAAACACTTGTGTGCTCAAACTCTTAGGACACAGGTACAGTTGTATCTAAAAGCACACATTTTAATTCAAATATGATTATAAGAAACTAAGATGCAAATGAACCAAGTACTTAAAATATAAGTTTGGTTCTTTGAAGAGAGAAAATTAATTACATTCTGGCATGGCTGATTAAACCATTACCCATAAAATATAGAATAAAAAAAGAGGATCCAATCATATTGGTAGAATTTAGGAAGTAAGGATATCATGAACTATAAAAATGAAAATTAAAAACAGATACAACTGATACATAAGATTACGAAGAGGCAAAATGAACTTCTCACTGGCCTTGGGTCGGTTTACAACAGTGGCCCTGTTTCAGGTTTCTGAGGCTGTAATGCTAATGCTTTCTCCCTCAGAGCTACTAGTAGGTCAAACCACCAGAGACATGTGACCTTTATGGTTAGCAGTACAACACGCTACAGACTCACCCTCCACAACAGTGTCAACACAAAATGAACACAAGAAAAAAGAACATTTAGAGAGCTAACTACTGAAGACAAAGTAGTAGCAAGAGAAGACCCACAAATGTAAAACCCAAACCCTCTGTGCACAGAAATCCTCAGGGGGTTTCAAGGCTGGAGATGTCTGTAAGAGGAGACGACTCAACTTTCTTCCTCAGAGTCACCGGTGGATTCAAAGCACTGACATTTGTTCCCCATGGCATTTGCTATACAATATGCCAACAGAGCTTCCATGCAAAAAATCCTCAAAAGTGACATTAATGTAACAATTATCTAAAATTTTCCACGATAAAGATAATAATCTTTGTAGTAAGTATTATTTGTTCTGGAAGAGAAACAGTTGGAGGATGAGAATGACAAAGATGAGTAAGGCCAAGGAAAAGAACTGTGTAGAACTGTCTCATAAACACTGAGATACAAAAGATCTAAAAAAAAAAAAAAAGACATAAATAGAATACTGCATTTAAGCAAAATATACTTCATCATGGTTCAAAAGGACTTATTTTAAGAATACACAGTTGGATTACCAGTAGAAAAATGTATCAAGTTAGGTTCAGAAAAGATGGTAGAAAAAAAATCAATCCTTTTATTTGTGACTTTAATAAAAAAATTTCCGGATACAAAGGAACTGTTATTATGTATCACAACTAGAAAAACTCACCACAGACTGGTATGCCAGTGTTCATGGAAGCATTCTTCACCAGAAGATGATGGTGAGAATCGCTCCAATACCGATCCACAGAGGATGGATAAACAAAGACACACACTCTCACACACCTCCCCTCTGTTCCCCCATGCAGTGCTGTTTTCTGGCATAAAAGACAGGAAATCCTGAAACATTCTAATACACACATGGGCCTTAAAAACATGTGCTAAGATAAATAATCTAGATATGAAAGGACAAACACTGTCTGATCTCACTGATAATAAAGACTGCATAAAGAAATAGAGAGAGGAAGCAGATGAGTGGTTAACTGGAGCTGGAAAGTCACTGCTTAATGGAAAACAAGTTTTCGTGTAAAGTGATACAAATATTTTAGAAATAAAGTGGATATGATTACATGACACTATAAATATAATTCCATTGAACTGAATACTTACAAGTGGTTTTAACAACAACAGATTTTATGGTGTAGTAGAAGGGCAGCTAGAATGTGCCTTAGAAGCAAAGCTATGAGCCTGTCTCACATATTTTGGGTATGTCAGGAAGGCATCCTGCTTGAAGGTGGAGGGGCATTTAAGGAAGAACCTCAATGAGAGGGACAGACACAGGGACAGCAAAAATGGGCTGCTCAGTAGAGGTGGAGGGGACAGGGCAGGACTGGGCACAACTGCCCAGTAAGTTTCCATCTGTTGTCCACTGGGTTGTTGTGAACTAGCAGTGGACGCTACTGAACTTAACAACAATGTATTACAGAACAACAATAAACAAGAGTGTTACAAGAATCACACTTGTAGCCAAGCCAAAACCTTAGAAGCTTACTAGGAACAAGACAAGTGGTAGGAATGAATTGTCAATAATGAAGGTCTGGCTACCGCACTAAAGATAAAGAGATTAAAACAAAAGTTTTAAGCTTAGTAAACAAAGACAAAAAGTGAAACTGTCTGAAGATGATAATACTCTATATTCAATAACAAACCATAAGAAGGCAAAAGAGAAATTTTAAAGGTTTTTTTCCCATCAGACTAACATAAAAACGAAACATTTCTTAGCTTCAGTCTTTGCCCAAGATGTTATTGGCAATAACTGAGTAACCTGACATTAATTATAAAATAAGAAAAGCATCAGGTATGAAACAATTATAATAAGACCTTTAAAGAGAAAACATAAATCTTATATTAAAAGACCTAATGAAATCTAAAGAAACAAATGGACCGTTTTTGTACACAAATGATATAAATATAAAAAACTTTTGCATTTAAATTCCAAAATAAAATCTCCCTAACAGTCTATGGGTTTCCTATTGCCAAAGGGGCCCTTTAGAGTAGAGTGAGGGGAGATCTTCACGCTGAAACCTACAGTGTCCCTTTTCAGTCAGAAGTAGCTAAGAGAATAAGCCGTCCCCTTTTCCTTATGAATCAGGGTGAAGTCTCTCTCAGGGAGGAGTGATAGGGAATGGCAAAGGACACACTGACAAAGGAAATTAATCAGAACTGGCTTTGACAAGCACTGTGGCAAGTGGATAATTAAAACAGACTTTCAAGGGGAGAAAAAAAAGAAGAACGAACTGGGGAGTAGGGTAGAGAAAATAGTGCAACAATGAATGAATGAAAACCCAAAAACTCTGTAAAGGTTCATTAAAATGAATAAAATTTAATAATAAATATTAAAAAAACAAAACAAAAACTTTGTATTCTTCTAAAGTTATCAAAACATCTCAAATATATCTAAAAGTTTTATACAGAAGGAAAAAGAAAAAGCAACAGTTTTACAAATTCTAAGAAATAAAGACGAGAGGACAGGAGAAGAGGTGATGTTAAACACTATAAAGAACACGGTCACAAAGCAAAGAGGTGAGGAGAGAGGAAAACAATAGTAGATAAGAGCAGTAACAGATTACAGCAAAAGGTATTAGACCATGATGCTGTACCACGAGAGATAGACAGAAAAGGACTTGTAAGGACCACAGTAAGACTCACACACTCTCACAAAGCTTCCTTCTAGTTTTTATTAATGATCTATAAAGTAAATCGGTTTAGATCACAATTTTAAAATCTCTACCACAATCTACACTCTTCGTACCAGCAGCCAGGAAATCAAGAGACAAATTGCATTGGGAAAGTCGGCTGTCAGGGACATCTCCAGAGTACTGAAGAACAATAATGTCAGTCTGGAGACTAAGGTGTGCCTGACCCAGGCCATAGTATTAGCAATTGCTTGCTAAGTCCAGAGACCTGGACAATGACTAGGGATGATAGAAAGAGAACTGATGTCTTTGAGCTGTGGTGCTAGAGAAAAGTACTGAATATATCATGTCCTTCCAGGAGAACAAACAGGTTTTCCTCCTAGAGAGGGTAAAACCACTTTGCTCCTTGGAAGCAAGGATTCTGAGGCTTCGGCTGGTATATTTTGGGCATGTTGCAAGGAGGGACCAGTCCTTGGAGAAGGACAACATGCTTGGAAGGGTGGAGGGACAGCATAACAGAAGAAGACCCTGGATGAGATGGATTTAGAACAATGACTGAAGTAAAGAGGTTAGGTGGGCCGGAGACAATAAGGTTGGCACAGGAGAGAACAGATTTTAGGGTTGTTGTACACAGGGTCGTTATGAGTCACAAGTAACTCAACGGCACATAAGAACAAGAACAACAACCACTATATTATTCAAATACCTTATTTTATTTCTTTATTGAAGTAAATATAGCATTCCACAAAGTGTATCTGAGAAAACAAGTCCGTTGAGGATTCTTTCTTTTAAATTTCTTTCTGATTTTACTAGTTTTTAAATAAAAAGGTATGTTACTTCAATGACTTTTTGTTTCATAAAAGAACTTTTACATGGAAAAAATATGGAACAGTAATTTTTTTAAAAAAAGAACAGCAGCAACAGAAAATCCTTTTGCTTCAAAACTTACTTTAAAATGGAAACAAAGAAGCAAATATAAAACCTAAGTGTTAGTGAAGTAAATACATAAATATATTTTTCACCTCTTTACCAATCTGTAGGTTGTACTATGAAGTACATCAATAATGCTGGGAAAAAAGCAACAAAATATCAAGAGATCAAGTTAAAATATGAACAGAAACTATACTTACTGAAGTATCAGAGTAACTAATCTAATCGCTTCCACAGCCACATCATATTCCTTATCAAGAGTCATTGATACAATACGGTCCTGGGGGGAAAAAGGTGAAAACTAATCCGTGTGCAAGAGCATGGATAGTCTTACTCTTCAAACAGTAATGCCACAATCTTACTTCACATATATTTTAGTATAAACTTTGATAATCTAAAATCTTTGCCATCAATTAGCAATTCCTAACCATGAGAAAAGTAAACTTTTATTTTAAAATAACATATTTGTAAAAAGCTACACATAACCAGGGAAGGAGTGTTTCTTTTACTTTTGAAAGAGAGGAGCAAAATGGTGGTGGGGGGCTGGGCGGGGAGAGAAGTGCAGCAATGAATGAACGGAAATCCAAAATCTCTGTAAATGCTCATTAAAATTATTTTTTAAAAAAAGCTACACATAAAGAAATCTCTATTTTAAACAGGGCAAACAAAAGCTATGGATTCATACTGGTATTTTAACGCAAAGATTCATTATGGATTTTATACAGGTTTATTAAAAAAATAAAGAATTGAACTAAAAATTTGTTACAGTAATATTGTTGGCTAAACTTGTCATAAAAAAAGTCTTTTAAAATGAAAAATAAGATAAACCTAACATTTTTTGATGCTTACCTTGAATCTGTTAGTAAATAACTCCAATTTGGGGAATAATTCTCTATTGGTATACAGACTTTGCAGAGCTTTCAAACACTTCAGCCTGACCTCTCCTTGCTTTAAGAAATACAAACAAAAACAGGAGAAGCCATCAATTACATGCCACAAAGGTTGAAAAGATTTTCAAGTCTGCATGAAGTCTACATCTCAGTTTAACAATCCAATTTAACATTATATTGCAATTGAACAAGGGATGGGAATAAGTATATATAAATTTCTGTTGGAATTTAACAAAAAAGGATTGAAAACCCTTTACCAACTTAAAAATAATCTAACTTTTTGAAGTATTTATTACCTCCAACAGGTGATTCAACATAAGATTATTTCCCAACCTCTCTATAAACTTCTATCTTTTGATGAAGTCAAAAGTTATACTTATTCATCCGTTATGTATTTTAAAAATTCTGTGGAAAAATAACTTCATAACAAAACAGTAACATTCACTAATTCCATAAAAATTCACTGCATGTGTTTTACATTTTCAGAGAAGATATTTAAGAAAACAACTAAATAGCAGTATGTTTACAATAGAGGCAAAGGAAAATCATTAAGCATCTTGGGATTGCTACTTACTACTGGTGTATCTTTAATAAGGTCATTTACTCAGAGCACCAACCAAGAAACCAAAATCACTCTGCTAAACAGTTTTCAAAACCTGATCCATAAAAATTGTGAGGTAATGTTTGTTATTTTTAGCTGTTAGGCGTGGTGCTAACTGGTCATGGTCAGGGAATAATGCAAACTCCCTTCATACAATGGTGTGACAGAAAGAGGGTAAATCATAAGTATACTCAACCTCCATAAAACATCACATTGTTAAATTGATAGACAACATCAGATGTGACGGTCAGGAAATATCAAGTCTTCTGAAAACCTTATGCACCAAGGGTTAGGTGAAAAGCCCTACAGAATTTTAGGGATCACTCACTGAAATTTTTGGTGGTTCAATGCTCTGAAACATTTCAGGACATGCACTGCAGTGTAAAGAAGAAAATTTGCACCCTATAAATGATACACATATAGAATTTTTTTTCCTTCTATATTTTTAACCCTAACTGTGAGTCATATATTAAGAAAGAATAACAGAATATGACATGTCTTTAGGGCTCTGCTGGCTGAATATACAGGCCATGAGAATACCGCTCTGACTCACATACCAGGTTGTAAAACCCGCCTATTCTGAATGAGGCTGAGCAGGAAGTGCTGCGAACATCAAAATCTATCAGGTCCTATGATAGCTCAAACTGCAGTGTGGCGTTTCTGCCAAGTCCCAATAAAAGATTTGTAATTTAGAGCCCTTGGGTTCTGGAGACGGTAACACAATTTGCAGAAGAGAACAATGCCACATTTGGAAAGCTTCTGGGCCCTAATGGATGCTGAGTAATTAGTCATCGAAATATATAAACATGAGACCATTAATAATCAGAAAGTAGGTGCTTATAAGATTGAGCTATCTTAAGGTTTGATGAAACCAAAAGCAATTCCTTGTAAAGTGACACATTCCAGCAGATCCCTATGGCACAACTAAGGTATACAAATAATCCAGATTAGACCTCCACGTAATTCACTACTGTGGCACAAATATCATTTTGTACAATCTTATTTAGAGGCAAAGTACGGTCAACTTCTACAGGAGGATAAAACATACACGCTTCATTGAGAGAGGAGTTGGCTTTAGTTTATTTGCGTGGGTCAAGAGTGGGACAACACTGCAGCATTTCAGGATAGGGCTAAGAGACAGCACTGAAGGGAAATCCTTTCAAAGATCGGAATTCAGGCAATGTATCTGATTAAATACATGACATTAAAGTGGCCCAAAGTTAGGATATAATAAAGGATGAAAGGAAAAAGGCCTATGCTGACTGGCTGTAAGCCTGGAAAAAGAGATATTGTGAAGAAGCATGTGAATGTATCTAGGGGAAGGGACATGAAGTGCCACCAAGCACTGAATCCCATATTAAGGTCACCAGAGGGCAAAATGCTAGTACAGGCCCTAAATAGGTAAATAAGATGCTTGGCCAGGAGACATCTGGGCCCTCAGGACCCTTGAAAAATTGGCTTTTCTAGCCACTGTGTTAGCCTTTGTCTGGGAGGGGTGCATAATATCCAGCTACCATAACTGTGGGCATATGATCTTGAAAATCATCAACAGCTGTGGGACCAATATAAGAGAGTACTTTCCACACTGAGAGACAGATGGTGGTGGAGGAACTGTGAAGATAATTAGAGAAACCGTGGTGGAGAGTGAAGAGACTCTGGCACTGCTGTGAAGAGACTGTGACAAGCTGTAACCAGAGGAACCTTAGAGATGGAACCAAAGTTAAGTTTTGCTTACTGGATGATTGACGAAAAAGTAGAATTATAACAGCTCTAAAAAGTCTGCTGGACAACTGAGGAAATCAGGAGGCTTCTTGCATTTGTGTTGCTGAACTGAACCTGGATTGTGACTCACTGAGAAATACCTGGATTTGCACTGTTTGATATTCTTTGCCTCCCCTACTCCCCACTCCCCATCCTACTTCTGTAATAAACTTCACAACTGTGAATTCAGTCTCTAAAAACACTGGACTCAATGAATGGTAGAAAAAGGTGCAAGAACACGTGGGTGCCATTGGTGACCAGGTAGGTAACTGGTATGGTACATCTTCTCATTTCAGCAGAGGGCAATGATGCTAGTACAGGCACTAAACAAACAAATAAAGATGGCTTGACCAGTAGACATCAAGAATAGCAGCCAGCCTCTGTCCTTGGCTACTCCAGTGCTTGCAAAAGAGACTGATGGACCAAGTTAGCCATGTCAGGGTGGAGGTTATGCCAAGGAGTTCTTATTACTGCTATCTCTGACCAATCAGCCAGTAGCAAAGACCACTGCTGCGTCCTCATTGTAATATCAAACGAAAAGACACCATTAATGTCTTGAAGCAAGTCAATTAGAATCTCAATCCTCGAAAGGGCAATGATTTTTCCTAAGCGACTTGTAAGGTTTTAGTTGTTCTGTCCATACTGCCTTAGCTAGACCATCATCTGATGGCTCAGAGTCACCTTTTTAAAATAAACACAGGATCACAAAATATAAATTTGAATCAAGAGACCCATTATGCAATAAGGAAGGTATGGCCATGATTATGGCATGTGGCAGTCCTAACAAATACACAGCATCTAGACTTGTTTGCTTACTTTACAGTTACTGACTTCAATGGGTGTTGAAAGAACATCTTCAATGGAAAAAATATACAGTCACAGAACCAAAAGGAAACTTTATGTTTAATCATTTTAGAAACGAAGCAGATGATCAAGAATTGATAGCACGAAGGAAAAAGTCCATATTGAAATGAAGGCACTGGCAAAGAAGCAAGGCTCCAAAAACTGATGGACCAACACAAGTGTCTCAACAAACAGATCTAAGGCTTGAAGCATTCATTGGACTATTTCTAATATGCAAGACAACTATGCGTCCTTTCAAACAGAAGAGAGCCATTATTTGTGCCTGGTTCAAAGAAAGGTAATTCAATAGAATGTGAAATTTTAAACAATATTATTAAGAGCTGTGCAAACTATCTCTAAAAACTTAAGACAGAAGAGGTTGAGAATATTTCCATATTTCTCCCCAATCTCAGATTTAAAATTAAGACCAAGAAAGTGGGCTACTTCATTCATGTTTACACAGCAGCAAATTATTGGCAAAGCCAGGGTGTGAACTTTCATCTTTACCTAGTCCAATATTTGCATATATCAAATGTCTCTTTTCTAAGTCTTATAAAGCATCCTATCTATACCACAAAACTTTCTAAAATGTAAATAAGCAGTATATTTGAAAATTATTTACAAACTGTAAAATAAATAACCTATAGTTAAACAGTAACTCTACTTCTTTGGTAATTGCTTTATTTTGCATTTTCACTATTATATTTTTTAAAATGAAATGCTTGTTTCCTTAATCTACACAACTGTATTCCAATCTGCTGAGGGCACGCCGGTGACCTAGTGACAGAAGGCTGTGCGGCAATCTAATACCATTCAGAACAGTGGCTAACACAAAACTGGCGATCTACATGTATTTTTTTTAACCACTATATATCTAAAATTAAAGAATAAGAAAATAAAACTCAGGGGGAAAAGCAGAGATAAAAATAGTTTGATAACTTGGGAAAAGTATATGTGTGCTATGTTTGGGTAAAAGTTGGTGTTACGTACAGCTGAGTCATAAACGAATGACAGTTGAACCTTCAGCAGTTTTTTTTAGGCAATAAATTGAATGGGAGGAAAATACTCATCTTTTTCCCTTGGAGGAAAATATTCAACTTTCCCCCGCCATCAAAAAAAAGTATTTTTGGGGGGGGGGGACGGCAGGGGGGAAGTTATATGCTAAAGCTGCTAAAAAGAAGAAAAATAGTAATCTCTCATTGTGATTATAACTTTAGCATTTTGATGCAAGGATGTTATTAATCAGAACCAACTGGCAGAAGTTTCTGAGTCAAGGAATCAATTTGTTAGCATGTAGTAAGAGTGAAGAGAACAGAGAAAACTAGTCTTGAGTTGGACAGCATTATACACTGTCCAACTAGAGCAAAACACTGTTTTAGAGAACTCAAGATAAAATAAAAGGTGGGATAAAGCACCAGGAAGATGAGAATATGAAGTAGATTATGGACAGTAAATCCTTCACCTGTGCACTACATAGCTTTTGACATGAGGATCCAAACATATGTAAGGAAACAGAAGAGCTACTGGTGGATTAGAATTTTCCGAGACCTGCTAAATTTTGGATAGTAGTGCGGCATGGTACAGATCACACCACTATGGTACCTAAACACATTATTTTAAAAGCAGATGTTCTAAAGTGCTGTAGCACTAAGCTATAGACAATACGTTTAAGACTATGATTATATATGCATCAAAGACAAAGAATGCAATTGCATAATTAAAACAAATGCCTTTTAATAGCCATGATGCTTGCAATAATTAAAGTAATGCAATATAACAATTTAGAATACACATGGAGTCATCATGAATTAGAATCAATGTAACAGCAGTGGTTGTTTTTTTTTTTAAACATGTAGTTTTTCTGAATATTATTTTTCCAGGACTCAATAATAACTTTTTGTGTGTTTTGGGGTTATGTTGTTGTTGTTATGTACCATCAAACTGGATCCGACTGGCACAGGACCTTGCGTCGCCTTCTCCAGCGGAGCATCTGGTGGATTCGAACTGTGTGCCTTTGAGAGTACAACACAGCTTCTTGCCACTAGGTCACCAGAGCTCCCTTCAATAATAATTTCAAGTCAAGGCTGCTCTAGAGGTATAAGTAGAAACTGATTTTTAAAATCAAGGATCCTAAAAACAGCACATTTTATCAATTGAGGCAAAACACTGTACTGTGATATGGTGCTGAACAAGACAAGCCACTGCAAAAACCAAAACTTCTGATTCAGGAAGATGTCCCTCTAGGTTTCTAAGGCTGGAAGTCTTTATGGGAGGAGATCGACCATGTTCCTTGGGGCGGATGGTGAATTCTAATAGCTGACCTGTCAGTTAGCTATCCAACATGTAACACACTACACCAATGGAACACATGTCATATGAGCCTACAAAATTAAAAACAATGATGGTTAGCTTTTAGGTGGGTGATTTTTCGGAAGTTGAATGTGGAGCCTTTTCTCTAAAAGTCTCTTAGTGGAGCTAAATCACTCAACTTTTTGTTTGTAGTCAAGCACATTAACCATTTGCACAATCCAAAGACTCCCTCAATATGCTACATTTCCAATATTAAGACAAGCATAGTTTCCATACAAGTCTGGAGCAGGGTAACTTACCCTGTCATGAAGAGTCCAGCCAACATACTTTAGGTAACTGTCATTTAGGAAGGCATCACTATACATCTTCATCCATACGCCAATTTCTTCAATACAAATAGCTCTGATCTCCGCTATGGCATCTCTAGAGAGGGATAGAAACAGTGACCATAGAAAGACAGAGGGAAAAGACATACACGTGTGATTAATATCTAAAGCTGGAATGCACTTCACACTCACTTTCAGTAATAAATATTACAATTATCACATAGGTTTATATCTGTTTTCAAGAGCCTCCAAATTTAATATATTTTGCTTTTCATATGGTTTCTGCAAAATGGTGAACCACCATCACCAAACTGGAAAACAAGAACTTTATAGGTATAATTATACTTGACCTAACACAATTGATCTATGTTAATTAAATGAGAGAAAAAAAATCAAGAATTTTAGGAAGACAATAATCTTCTGAGGAAACTTGCGCATCAATAGCTAAGCACAGAATGCTACAGAAAACACATAATAAAAAATTATGTGTCTAATAAATAATTCCTGGAAGCAGGAGCGACATCCACTTCCAAAATGGCTTGCCTCCGGAAACTCTACATATGAACAGTGCTCAGGCTGTTCGTTCATAGGGTCGCTATGAGTCGTCTACGACTCGACGGCATTAAACAACAACAATAAATAATCTTTTTAAGCTACTACACAAATAATGTACAAAAAGAAAATAATTTTTCAAGAGAACAATTATAAGTTTATAAGACAAAACTATATAGAAGTAAATGTTACTTGAAAATGTATGATAATTTACAAATTGGACCAATTATTAAAATCAATCAAAAAATAACTTACTGAAACTGTACCTATACATCTAGGATTTCAAAACACAGGAAGTGGTTACTTTCTAATTCACGGTTTGTATACTTTTAATTAGTTAATTTTTTAGGTTGAATCACAGAAAATAGTCTATTTTTCATTACAAGGGGCAGAATCTTGGTGATCAAAACTGTTAAATACTCACAGAGCCAACCCAAAATGTAAGGCTTCTGACACTCTGCACAACAGCTTTTTACCTCATTCTAAGTTAACTCTTGAAATAATTTTCCTACTCGAAGATCTAGGAATCACCAGCTAAGAATTATCCATTAATAACAAATCAAGTATTAATACTTTTATCAGCTTAGTAACTAGCTAAAAAAATATAGTATGATGTACAGAAACTAAATTTTAATTTTCTTTTCTAAACCTTCAAGGTTTCTGGTTTACCATGTGAATAAGCTTAACAATTTATACAAAGAAAAATTACCACTTAAGCTAGAATTTTAATGAAAGTGTGTTTTAGTTTCTCCTTGGTGACAAAATGAGTGCTAGCATTTTCACATTTCATACCTTGCCTTGACGAATCACAGTTCTTTCTAAGCTATTATCAACACTTCAGAATGAAAATAGGGAAAATTGTGTCTCTCAAAGTCATAAGCCAATCACATTCATTAGCTTCCCTACACTTTTTATAACAGCATTTTTATCCTGAGGAGTTTCTTCAATAGAGGTGGTGTATGTACTGGCTTTGGAGGAAGACAAGCTAAAATTCTAGCAGTTATAAACTAGCTATAGGACCGTAGGCAAGTCACTACCCCTTTTCCTGTTACTGGTGTTATGTGTCCTCAAATGCATGACCACTTAAAATGACCTTATGAACAAGAGATTGGAACGCTGCCCTGTTCTGAGGCATCCCCAGGATCTCCAAAACACTGTGGCTCATTGATAGAGTCAACAGAACTCAGAAGCAACAACAACAAAGATTTTAGCATACTTTGTTTTCATTCTTATTTGTTACAGAAACTTTTACATTTCCTTTATTAACCAAAGTTTTAATCAGAATGTTTGTCTATTTTCAAAGGCATAGTTTTGTCCCTCTTACTGTTGATTCCCCCCACCCCCCGGCATTGTGATCTAAGATATGCTACAATATTTTACTATTTTAAAATTTATACAGGTTTGTTCTGTTACCTAACATATGGTCTGGAGAAAGTTCTGCATATACTGGAGAAGCAGGATATAGAACTCTTGGGGTGATGTATTCTAAGTTTATGAGATCAAGTTAGATAACTGTAGAGGTTAGTCTTATGAGTATTTGCTGAGTTTCTAACTGTTCTATGGTTCATCAAAAGTAATGTGTTCACTGAAGTTATCTAATAGTGTGGAGCTATTTCATTTTGCAAATATGTTCAAGTTTGATTTGGGTGTTTTGTGGCCCCATTACTGGATGCATGGATATCAGCTATGGTTATGTTCTCCTGCTCTACTGAGACTTAAGTTATTCTATCTTTCCTTGCTTCTTAGGCTATTTTCATTGGCTTGGCACCAAAATTACAACCATGGGGCGGGGGGGAGAGGGAAGTAATAAATATGGTTAAATAGAATATTTTTCAAAAGCCATTATGGGGGAGGGAAGCCATCATAAAAAAAAAAGAAAGCCACAAATAAATAAAATTTGAAAATCATGCACCTGATAAATGACTTGAATGAAAATATTATTATTCTAACAACACCTTTCTCTCAGTAATTGTTAGGGTAACAGAAAAATCTGTTTAGAAGACAGAACAAGTAAACAATACAATCAACCAACAGGACCTGACATAAGTTACTAACATTAATTGAGATAGACCATATTATGGACCGTAAATACAAATTTAAAACATTCAAAATACATTCTCTACTCACAATGGAATTCAGAAATAATGAGACAATTCATAAGTATTTACAAACTACATACAACACTTCTAAAAAAATAAAGTCAAAGAGCTGTCAGAAAGTACTCTGAACCCGGTGTAAACAGAATATACCAAATTTGAGAGAGGTACAGCTACAACAGTGCTTAACAGACATTTATAGGAATAACATCATTTTAAAAAAACAATGAAAAATTACCTGGAAGAAAACAGATAAATAATAAATTTTAAAATGTTTAAAGTCAATATTAAGAAACAGGAAAAACCATCTTGAACAAAATCAGAGATGATAAAAATGTGTTTTAGTAAAAAAAAAGTCACAAATAAATCAATCACCTGTTTACACTCTGAGAAGAGAAAAAACCACAAAGCACAAACAAACCAATACCCAAAGCAAGCAGCATGAGAAAGAGCAAGTATCAGTGAAATGGAAAACAGTGTTTTCCCATATGACCAAAGAGCTGGTCCTTGAGAAAAAACAATGATTAGATCTGTATTTGTGAAAGGGGAAGAGAAGTGGTGACTAAAAAAAAATGACACAGACTAAGAACGAGCATCAATTCCCAATACTGAGTTTTTACTGAGGTTAAATCACCAATTGAGTATTTAGAACAATATTATGTTTACAAATTTAAGAACGGAGAAAAATCTTCCAGTCCTCAATGAAACAAGCAACCAAAGGTTATTAAGGGAAACAGATAACCTTAACGATCTCACATCTAGTAAAAAAATTTCAACTGTACTTAAAAACATCCCAACAAAGTAAATAAATACTAGGTTTGATGAAAATGATAAACTCAATTCTACAAAATTTGTCAATAAAACTAAAGAGGAGAAAACACACAACAACTTATTAGCAAGGCTAGCCCTCTCTAAGGCAGTCAGAAACATTTACTAAAATGAGTCACATCTCTTTCATCAATATAGATGTTAAAATCCTTTAAAAAAATTAGCAAATCAAATGCAATTAATATGTACAATGAATAACACACCAGGACTATCTAGATTTTATACCATAAAAGTCAAGACTAAATTAACATTTGGTAATTAACCAAATTAATTCATTTATTAATATTCTATCTCATGAACACAAGGCTGGGTTATTCTGTTAAGTTAATTCAACCTATTACATTTTTAAAAAGAGAAAAATAATGATTTAAGTACATTAAAGGTCATTTCTAATGAAAATTACGTAAAAAGTAGGAATAGAAACAAATTTCCTTAACACAATAAATTGCTTCAACAAAACAGCCAGCACTACACAAAGATGTTTTCAGACAGGTGCAGCAAGATAAATAATTGAAAGAAAAAAGAAAAAAAAATCTCGAGTCTTTGAGTAGAGGACTTTACTGTTTAAGAATATCCTTCAGAATCTTTAAACAAAAGCTAGCAGAGCTAGTAAACTAAGTAATCTTTTCTAATACTTGAATAAGTTAATGAAATTATTGGAAATGAAAAATAATATAAACACACTCCATTTACAAAAACCACTTAAGTATAGATTATCCATATTCTACACAAGGTTTGTGAGACCAGTACAAAGAAAACGATAAACCTTTATTGAGAAGTTAGAAAGCACCCAAATAGGATTTAAATTATGTGAAAACACAGTATTTCAGTCTTACGTGTTTCATTTTCCTTTGTAACTCTCAAGGTTAAGTGTACAAATGTAGTACTAAACATGACTTCAAACATCATCTATAGCCACCGAAACACATCATTTCACCTTTAATTCAGTCAATAAAACTTACAAAATGATTCATTCTCTGTGAAAATACACTTTAATAATTCATAGTATTAATTACTAAATAAATACTACAGGTTAATTTAATAACCAAACAGGTCGGTTCTTACTCGATGGTTCAAAACCAGACAACATGCCAACTCTGGAGCTCTGGTGGCCCAGCGGCAAGAAGCTGCGTCACAATCCTGAAAGCACGGAGTTGGAGGCTACCAGCTGCTCCGTGGGAGAACGCTGTAACTGTCCGCCTCTGAAAACCTGCTGAGGGTCTGCTATGGGTCGGCTCCGAATCAAAGGTGCACAGCAGCAACAACATGCCAGTGCGTCTTGTTGTGTGTCTTCTTTCTCTCTGACCTTCCACTTTTCTAAGTTTGATGTACAGAATTGAAACAACAGCGAATATAAAGAGTAACTGTTATTTGCAGGGGTCACCCTTTCTGTTCTCTTCTATTTCACCTTCTCAAAGATATTTTGAGTGTTGGCTGATCTTCCCATTGAAGGGACGTGACCACTACAGAAATGCAATATGATTTTAATTTTTTTTTCAATGTCATCATAATCAATAAAACAGCAGGACCACAAAGTGAATGGTACACTATTAATCAACATTCCACCTGCACACAGACAAACAGGTTACTTCCAACAGTATATGTCAAAAATTTCAGACTGTTTTACTATTAGAGGTCGCTCCATTTTCTTCACAGGTATGACAGAGATTTATCTTTTATAGTCAAAGTTGCACTCCAGAAAACATTAAGTGATTAATAAGATTTTCACAGTTTTCTAGAAAGAGTTATAAACAAGCAATAATTATTTATGTAACATTTTTAAGAAACACTTACCGGTATCTATGAACAAATATACCCTTAAAAATAGAGTTCATCATATTTTCAATTTCATCCTGATTTTCTTGTAGCTGAAATGAAAAAAATAATAGAAGAGGAAAAATTTAAGATATCGATCAAATGTGTCTAATTCCTGCTTATGCCTACTTGTCAATTCTCCTGCCAGCCCATTTATTGTGCAACAGTGTCAGAAATCACCAACATACTTGCATTACTCATACTGCTACTACACTGACTTTACAACTTCTCGGGCTGAGCACCACTCTGCACTACACATCTGATAGGAGCCATCTTCTAAATACTTGGTTATAGAAAGTTGAGTATGTTCTGAGCTTCAACTGATTGTTGAAAAACCTCACCAATACTTTAATTCTTGGACTCTTACTTTTTGCAAATACTTTCCCTTCAGGAAGTATGTGTACTGCACTGAGTAAACCTCTTGCCAAGGACTTCTTTAAAGTACCAAAGAGTAAAATCTTCAATTTATAAAGATAAAGGTGTATCTGATCCAAACCCTGGTATGTTCAATTATTTCATATGCATGTGAAAAACAATCAATAAAGACGATTAAAGAACTGATGCCCCTGAACTGCAGTGTGGGATAAAAGTACCGAAGATGCCTTGGAGGACTAAAAGAACAAACTACTATGTCCTGGAGGGAGAGCTACCAGGTGGTTCCTGGAAGCAAGGACAGTGAGACTTCATTTCATATACTTTGGGCATGTTCTCAGGAGGGGCCAGTCCTTGTCACAACAGGGAATGAGGAGGAGATGAAGACTCTACATGAGATGGACTGACAGGGACTGCAAGGAAGGGAAAGCCTAGTGGAGCCTGGGAGGATGGCACAGGATGGGCGAAGCTTCCATCTGTCGCACACAGGGCTGCTAATATAGCAGTGGAGAAGGTAACCACACAACAAATAACAATAAGGAGTGGTGCAACCAACGGTGTCACGTTCCTATTTTCAAAATATTCTTGACCTGGACCAACCCTGAAATTCTATACGTCCTCTGTATGAACTAAGCCCCTGGCTTAGTGTTGCCTTCTGGGGTAAGAACTCAAACAGAATCATATTACTACTGTACAGGAAACTTCCAATTCCATCTAACACATCCAAGTTTCTATTATTCTGCATCAAAGTAGCCTGTAACACTGAGAGGAAGCAAAGTTCCCTCAAAGAGGAAGTTAAATAGAACTCAGCAAGAATCGTAACTAACCATAGGTAATCTTGCAATAACACATACCATACCACACACACACACATTTCAGGCAACACAACTGCTCAGAGTTCAAGTTTATTCACTGTTCTAAAAGAATAAAATCCATGACACAAAAGATAGTGAAGATGGTGTTTATTACTCTAATTTGCTAAATACCAATATTCAGTGAAATGTTCCATTACTGCATGCATAAACATGACAATAAAAAGTCACCACACGTATTTCTTTCTGTATTCCTTGTTTTAAGTTTAACTGAAATAAGCAAGAAACTATTTTCATAGTAAATAGTTTAAATCACTGAAATGTAATAAAAATTAAAAAAATTTCCCCTTGCATTTATTATATGTTAAATTTTTTTTTTTTTTTAAAAAAAAAATTAAAAAAATTTCCCCTTGCATTTATTATATGTTAAAATGAAGATAATAATTTTTTTGGCTAAAAATACCCACTGAAGCACAGTTCCTATACCTATTTTTGTAATATTCCATATATAGCTTGGTTAACAATTTGCTGGTTTTGTGCTTCCTTTTTTTAGATTTTAATGAAAGTTTATAAAGAACTTTTTCTTTGAAAAAAAAAACAAAAAAAAGGTTTTTCAACGTTACACAGTACCCACCACCACCACCACCACCATCACTTTACTATGCAACTGTTATTCTAGACTCTCGTCAGGCCAATAATACCTAATCGTATACTAGTTTTATATAGTTCTCTCTCTTGTCGGTTTCAATGCCCTATGTATACATTATTTATCCACTCTTCTCTTAGCCCCGCCCTAACACCCTTATCAGTTCTGTTCTGTAACAGTTGACATTTTGCAGATTCGTCCTTTTGTGACTGAGATATTTCACTCAGCATAATGTCCTCCAGGGTCAACCATTTTGTATAATAGTTCATGAGTTCTTTGTTTTAAGAGTGCTGCATAGTATTCCATTGTGTGAATATACCACAGCTTCTCTATCCATTCATTTGTTGATAGGCACTCGGGTTGTTTCCATCTCTATGCTATTGTGAACAAAGCAGCAATAAACATGGCTGTGCATATATCTGCTTAGGTGGCGGTTACAGTTATTTTAGGGTATATTTCCAGCAATGGAATTGCTGGGTCAAATGGCATTTCTATTTCCAACTTTTTGAGAAAGCATCATACTGCCTTCCATAGTGTTTGCATCATTTTACCCTCCCACCAACAGTGAATAAGGGTTCCAGTCTCTCTACAACCTCACCAACATTTGTTGCTTGCTGTTCTGTTAAAGTTTGCAGTTCTTTCTGGGGTGAGATGATATAGTTGTTTTGATTTGCATCTGTCACAGACCTAAGGATTTTTAATATTTCTTCATGTGTTTGTTCACCACCTGAATGTCTTCTTTGGCGAAGTGTCTCTTCATATCCTGTGCCCATTTTGCAGATGGGTTGTTTAGCTTGTTGTGGTGTTCGGATATTCTATAAATTCTGGATATAAGTCCCTTATCAGACATGTCATTCCCAAATATATTTTCCCAGTCTGTGGTTTCCCTTCTTACCCTGTTGGGGTTTTGGGATGTGCTTCTTACAAGGGATTTGATTCTTACAAGGTCCCATTCAGTTATTCCATCCTCTCCTGGGTGTAGGTGGTTTTGTGCTTCTTGTAAACCATTACTGACTGGCAACAATTTCTTTCCAGCACTATAATACTGTTCATTTTCTCTCAAATTAAACGATAGCTTAATTTTATAGAACTAAAGCTTGGTTTTCTTTTGGATAATGAAAATGTTTTTCACAAAAAACTCACATAAAAATCACTTGCAACATACGTACACATGAAAATGTCATTGTAAAACAGGGATCAATCTTACATAGAGAATGTCTTGCATTATTTGTTAACAAGTAGTCTTAAGCTTTCTGCTCGAAATGCAAAATTGAAGGCACCCATTTTACACATTAGCCATTTACAGTATTCTCTAAAGCTAGTGTCTTAAAATCTATAGCAGTAACTAACTCCCAGAACGTCTTCTGTCAAATATAAGACTGTTTTGTGACTCCATACTGTCATCAGATAGCATTCAACCATGGGCTGAAAACCTTATAGAAAATTCTAAGATTAACTAATAGATTTAACTTTTAAAGAAAATCTTTTAAAAATGTTAAATATACGCAAACATTTCCACGGGGAATAAAAAAAGACTATAATCTATTTAGAGGATGGTGCAGGAGGAGTCCTGGTTACATGTAATACATGGTGTACTGTCAACGGAAAGGTTGCCAGCTCAAATCTACCAGTGTCCTCTGCAGGTGAGACAAGAGATTTGAATCTTGTCCCTGATGGAGAGTCACAAGTCTGAATCGATGTTAGGTAGTAGACTTTTCATCTGGTGGATGGTTAAACATGTGACTACTGGTTGAAAGACTGGTAGTCCAATTCAGTTTTGAGGTACCTTGAAATGCAGGGCGAGCCATCTGTCTCTGAACTGTGAAAGGCATAAAAGGCCTGGGAGCAGGCTCCACACTGTACACAGATGGTGCTGGCCTGAGTCACAACTGACATGACACCTGACAGAATGATCTATTTACCATATACAAATTTGATTTATATAAAAGATATAGCCAGAGAAAACTAACTCACCTCTTTGCGTTTCTGAAGTAGTAATTCTAACCTTTCATTGGCTCTCTTTCCAATCATTTTATTTCTCTCAGCTTCATACTGCCTCTGCGTATTATCCTGATGAATACTGAGGTTTAAGGCAACATTCACCAAGGCAGTCATGAGCTTCATGGCTAGAAAATAAAGGGAGACTGTACCATTCACACAAGAATCAGACATCTGCATATTAGATTACTAATAAAGAAATCAATAGGACAAAGGGAAGAAACAAGCATGTATTTGCTTATAATTCAAGATCATTTAGACTAGAAAAAAACAGCTAAAACCCAAAACTAGTTTATAGAAACGAACTCATTTTGTTAATCTGTAACAAATTTCTTTATGTCAGTACTCAAGTTGGGTCTACTGACATTTCACAATTAAAAATATTTCACCCAAATTATACATAGAAAAAACTCAAGCAACCTGTGTCAACCGAGATTGTCCTTACCCTCAAATACATAAAATTTCATGAGGATAGTCTTTTCAAGCCCATGTTGTTTTGGGTTCACCAGACCATTGTATACAATTCCTTCTCATACCTTTAATTTGTATGTGTCAAAGGTGCCTGGCATGTTACAACCATCTTATGATCTTTACTTCCAAAGATGGTCCTCAGTTTCTCATTTCTTAAGACACACTTGACATTCATTCAAACACTGACCAATTGTATCAAACTCATGAAGTTCAAGAAAAATGTATTCTGTCAACTTTCAATAGAAAAATCTTCTTCATCATAGGTACAGATGGGTTTTTTAGTGTTTACCTGTATTTATGATCCTGTAAATATTTTTAAAATTCTGTGTCTATTTCTCTTAGGAAGGGGAATAACATAAATAATAAAATTTTATTTGTCCATTTATAATTTTTTTTTATTGAAATGGTGGAAGGATAAGAAAAACAAATTAGAAAATGGAGAATTTTCACAGATAAAATAGCTACCCATTTCCTTATGGAGTATTTAACTGCAAGTACAAATGTTACAGAAAAATAAAATTGTTGATGCTTTAGAAAAATTAATTCACTTTTCAGGGAGATATACTTGCACAATTGAGTATACATTTCTTTTATTAAGCTTTCACTACTTCACTTTAGATAACAATAAACATGCTGTATTCACACACAGATCCAGTTTGTTATTCTAAAATTATCTACAGTTTGTCAAATCCATAAGCAATGACTACTGCTCTCCTGAGACAAAAAAATAAAGAAAAAAGCCTTTGAGTTGGAAGCGTACCCCTTTATCCACCAGGCCACTAGATTATAGTCGCTAGATTCCTTATTAGACCATTTGGACATCGAAATGTGTTTATACCTATAGGAACTAAGCCTTGCTACAGTGACGATAGACTTTTCCATGGCTTTTTCTTGTGTACCAAGGAAACATAATTTGTCCAACAAATGTTCTACTCATTGCAAACACTTGTTACCATAAAATATTTAGAGGTAAGTACACACAGAGATTTCACTCTAAGAAATAAACAAGAATCAGACTGAGCACATCTGTGGAAGGAATTCATGGAGAAGCTCAATATAAGTCATCAAAAAAGGGCACAGGGGGACAGATCAACAATTACTCATGTGCAAGTTCAAACCGAAGCTTAAGTAAAACAAGTTCAGGAGAACCAAGGGAAGAAATACTGAGGAAAAAGAGAGGTGAACTGAAGATTTCCAAGGATGGGTCAAGAATACAAGGTAAAGTTGTAATATAAGCAAATGTGGAAAAGGCTGGAGTTAGAAAACCATAAAGGATACTCAGGCTGGGTCTTTCTCAAGTTGAAAAAAACTACAGAATAAATTCATACTTGGGAGTTTTAATCCTGCAAGATTCTATGGGCAAAAACCTGAATGACACAGAAGGATTAAAAGAATATGGAAAGAATATACAAAGTGATTATATATGCAGGGACATAACCTTGCTTGCTGAAAGTGAGGAAGTCTTGAAGTCTTTGCTGCAGAAGGTCAGAGACTATAGTCTTCAATGTGGATTTACATCTCAACATCAAGAAGACAAAAATCCTCACTGGGTTTTACTGACCATACAAATGATAATAAATTATGGATTCACACTGTAAGGTGGGAATCCTAGAACATTAAATTATGTTCATGCAAAAAGAAGCTAATATCTGAACAGAAGAAGGGAATAGTGCAGGGTTTAAAATCAGGCAAGATGTGGGCCAGGGTTGTATCCTTTTTTTCATACCCACTCAATCTGTATGCTGAGCAGGGGGAGGGCAAGATTCTGATCTGTAGTTCACAGATTTACTACAACTTGTCAACTTGATGGCACACAACACAACAACAACATGACTTCATCAGTTTTATTAGTGTGGTGATATACAGAGTGAGACTTACACATCTGAGACTTTTGACCACAAACCTAAGAGGTACAATACTAAAAGTATCTGGAAATTTTTATTAGGCTGTTGAATCTAATGACAAAACATTTCCTTTTGCCTGAATTAACTTCAATTAAGAAAATAGGATTTATAATTGAAATACTGGACATGTGTCACATATAGCTCAAGAGTGTTCTTCCCGTCATCTATCCATTCCATACATACTGAGACCTATTCAAGGTGAAAGGCATACAAAGGTGGACAAAACCACACCCCCCAGCCTACCCTGTCTTCACTGTGTTTTACATTCCAGTGCTGACAAACAGAGATACATAAATGCTGGGGGTCGGAGAATAGAGGAAATAGAGGTATGTCAGTTAACAGAAATGCTCACAGAATTATGTCATAAGAAAAAGTAAGTTGAGTGAGAAAGTGAAAGAGTGAATGGGCAATTATTTTAAGATGGTTTGAAGAGTTCACAATCTGACCGTGAAGTCAGGGAATGACTGTATTTTTATATGCTAAAACAGTGATCCAGGGAAAGTAAAAGGTCCAAGTCATGAGATAAATTACTATGAAGAAGGAACATCTACTGCTGTCAGCTAGATTCTCACTCCCCGGGACGGAACAGCAGAGGGTTAGAGAGGCTGAAGCTCAGAGGCAGGCAGAAACCGGAAATAACACGGGGGAGAGAAAACTAACCAACCAAAATAAAACCAGGGCCACACTGTGAGAGTTAATACTCGACTCTAATTAGGATTCCACAATTAAATCAAAATGAGGTAAAGAGCACTGGAGGATTTAATGTGGGTGAGAGGAGTGTGCATACTACGGAAATAAAAGCAGCAGAGAGACTAATTTAGAAAGAAACTGAAGTCAAGATGACAGTATTTTGACAAAAATTTAGAATGAAACCTCTCAAAAGTGATCCACTCATTGAACTGATGCTGGTGTACAATAAGATGATAGCACTAAGTTGAGGGAAATATTTAGATCGAAAAGATATTTTGAAGGCAAAGCCGAAGAAAAGGTTTAACAGATCAAATGAGACAATGAAAAAGGAGAGGATGGTTTCAAAGGAAACGTCAACCTGCTTTACTGGTGGCTGCACCATTTCACATTTCCAACAGCACTACAGGACTCTTCCAATCTCGCTCCACCCACGCCAGCATTTGTTTGCTCTGCTACTGTTGCTGAGCTGAAATCTCATTGTTGCTTTGATATACATTTCTCTAATACCTAGAGAGCTTATGCATTTCTTTATGTGCTGATGGTCACCTAGATGCCTTCTTGTCATATATTCTACACATTTTGTAAAAGGTTAACTGTCTTTTCCTTGTTGAGGTGTTAGGATAAATTTCAGGCACAAGTCCCGTAAGAGATATGCCATTACCAAACCTTTTGCCCCAGTCACTAGGTTCTCTTTACTTCTCTATAGAGAAAACTTTTATGTACATAAGGATATAATTATGAGATGGTCCTATTAATCTATTTTATGCTAGTTGTACATTTTTTGCTATGTTTGATAGTCTATTTATAAGTTATAAATGAGGGCTAAAAAATTAGGTCCTATTCTTTTCTCTGATGATCTTTACTCATCTAGATTTTATCCCTGATCCATCCTGAGTTTATTTCTGTATATAATGTCAGGTGTGAATCCTGTTTTCATTTTCTCAATCACTTGTTAGGCATCAGCGAGATGGACAATGACTAGGGAGGACAGAAGGAGAACTGATGCCTTTGGGCTGTGGTGCTGGAGAACAGTATTGAGGGTACCATGAACTGCTAAGAAAACAAACAGATTCATCCTGGAGAGGGTTAAACTGGGCTGCTCCTTGGAGACAAGGATTCTGAGGCTTCGTCTAACATACTTTGCACATGTTGTAAGGAGAGACCGGTCCTTGGAGAAGGACATCATGCTTGGGAGGGTCGAGGGCAGGCACAGGAGGGGAAGGCCCTCTATGAAGTGGATTGATTCAGTGACTGGGATAATCGGGAAGGGGTGTCAGAGACAGTGCGATTGGCACAGGACAGAGGTGAGTTTAGGGCTGTTGTCCATAGGGTTGCTGTGAGTTGCAAGTGACTCGACAGCACATAACAACAACAACATCCATTGATATATCAGTTAAAAGACTTGCTCAAGATTACACAATTAGTAACTGGCATATACATATTTTTCCTTCCAAGTGATCTTGGTGCATAATCAAGCTCTCACTCACTCATTATGGCTCTCACTGAACATCTATTTGTTATCGTACGTAAAATATCACTGGTAGGTAAAGACAGTTTGCCTTTACTGCTAACCTAAATGATGGTTGCTGGCACTCTCCCAGAAGCTCTGTAGCAGAAAGACTTGAGGATATACTTGATAAAGATTATTGTAAAGAAATCCCAGGAAGCAGTCGAGTTGGTAACTCATGAGGTCATCAGAAGTCGCAACAAAAGTCACAACAAACTCAGTATTAACAGACTGGATTTCTTGTTTTGCTTTAGTACCTGAAATAAAGCATCTCTGGAATGAGATATAAGAAAACTAGTCATTCAGGATGCCTTTATCTATTTCATCACATTATTTTCTTTTCCAGTTTTAATTTTAAAACCGAGACTCTATTACTTCTTCTATTATAATTTTTTTAATAAAAAAAAGGAGACTGGCTTTTATTCACGGTAATGGAAATAAAGACAGAAGGAGGGGAAAAAAAAAGGTCAAGACTAAGTGTCAAGTGTCAAGAAAGTTCAATATCAACAGCTAAAGCTAACATCCACCAGGAAAATGTGATACTCCAGACAAGTGAAAAATATTTGAAGAAATAAGTTGTTTTTCAAGAGAAAGGATTATAACAGCCGAATGCAACTTTGCTTTAGGCACTTTGCCCAGTATCCTGGTCTCTATAAAAGCGGAAGTAGTGGAGACAGAAATCAGACTAAAGCTGGTTAGGAGAATTAGCAAAGTAACAATGAGGGGAGCTCTGGTGACTGAGTGGTAAGGAGCTGAGCATGTGGAGCCGAATCCCTGAGGTGCCTCATGGGATAAACAGGGGCAATTTCTTCTTCTGTGTGGTTTCAAGATGATACGAAAACCCACTGGAGGTAAGTGATGAGTTCGTTCCGACTCATTGCTACACAACAAGAAATAACAATGAAGATAAACAATTCTTTCACAAGTTTTTCTGCAAAGGAAATTTTAAAAATGGAGGGTTTCCTAAATGATTATAGAACTGTTATATTAGCATAATGACAGGAATTATGCAACAAAAGGAGGGAAAGTAAAGTTACAGAAAAATTTAATAAGTAAATTTCTTGAGTAGGAGAAAGGGATGAGAGTCACTAAGTCAAAGCCAAGGGCATTCTAATAAGAGGAAAAACAACATGGACTGATAGATCTGCACAGAAGTAGGTCCATTTAATGCTTGAAGAATTCTCTTCTGACTGCTTCTGTTAAGAATGCAAGAAAGTCAACTAAGGAACAAAGGGTAGGAGATGCTACACATTTGAAAAAGTGTGTAACTGTCTTAAGAGAAAATGGTATAACTGAACAGGATATTATATAGGTAGTCCATGACTTCCCCAGTCAATGTAAGTTAGTTTTGATTTAATCCAATAAGCATTTGTTCTGCCTGAACAATGGAATACTGCAGTTTAACGTCAAAAAAATGTGTGTACTAGAATCATTTCCTCTTTTTCTCCAATGACTTTAAATCCTTTGCTACATTACATTTTTGTTTGTTTTAAATCATATTGTTCTTTCTACTGATTTTAAAAAAACAACCCAAAAAACACACCACCACATGGAATCAAGATTGGAGGAAAATTCATTAGCAACTGCCATCATGAAGACAGCACAATCTTCCTTTCGGAAAATAAAGGTGACTTCTATAATTTACTGATAAAGCTTAAAGACTTCCTTATGGATTATAACTCAGCATAGAGGAAATGAAAATCATTAGAAATGGATCAATAAAGAAACATCATGACCAGTGGACAAACGTATAACGTTTTCAAGAATTTCATTTTACTTAAATCTACAATAAACATCTTTGAAAGCACCAGTCAAAACCCAAACGCTGCTGCACAGGATCTCTGGCAAGCATCTGCTCTGTTGTGCACAGCAGTGTGCTGGGTTAGAGCCGACTAGTACCTAACCACACAGAAGAAAATGGGCTACGTTTCAGGAGTGTATTTTTTCTCCATATCTATTAAAACTGTATGCCAAACATGTCATTAATGAAGATGGACCCTACAAAGAACAATGTAGCATCAGAATCAGAGGAAGATGATGATTTATCATCAAGGTGCACTATGCAGATGACACAACCTTGCCTGCTGAAAGCCAAGGGCTAAATGAAGAAATTGCTGCAGATGATAAAAAAAAATATAGCCTATAATATGGATTGCATTTCAACACCAAGAAAACAAGGGTCCTTTATCATAGGGCCAGTAGGCAACATCATGATAGAGAGAGAAAGGATTGAAATTGTTAATGATTTCACCTTGCTTGGATCTACTAACAAGACCTTTAGTACCAGCGGTCAGAAAATAAGCAGACGTTTAATTTTGTGCAAGTCCGCCGTCACGGACCTCTCTAAAATACTGAAAAGCAATTAACATCAGTTTGAAGAACAAGGTGTTTCTGATTCAGGCAATGGTCTTCAATTATTTGTTATGCATATGAAAGCTGAATAATAAACAATGAATAATAATGACAGAGCATTGAGGACTCTCCTTCATAGGGTCGCTATGAGTCGCCTGCGACTCAAAGGCACTTAACAACAACAATAATGACAGAAGAATTGATGTGTCTGAGTTGTGTTGGAGCAGAGTATTAGAGTTGGTGAAACAAAAAAACCTAGTACAAAATAAGTTAGTTGCCAGCAAATGTAATGACTGGTATTCAAACTATGGAAAACAACACCTTTAATCAACATCTTGCATTTATATCCACCTAAACTCTTCCCTTGCAAGTTATTGTCTCTGAAAATCCACTGGAGGGTCAGCTGTGAGTTAGTTCTGACTCTATGGCAAACAGCAACAAATATTTAAAAAGAAACAAAAGAAAAAACTTAAATTTGAGCTTAATGATATACACTATACTTTAAACCCAGGAAGTATCTGTACACGCAAACCACAATACTTGAATACAGAAGGCTGATGGGTATAGAGAGTTCATAGACACCAATTAAGAGTGAAGGGAACATGGTAACCGCATAGTCCTGGTGATGTAACGTATCACATCTTAGGCTGCTATTGAGTCTACTAGTCATTCTAGTGGGTAAAGTTGACAGAATCTTCCTGCAAAGTCCACTGGAGCTACTTCAACAACAGTGAGTCTCCTTATCTCTCTCTCTCTGTGTATGTTCACACAACAGAATCTAGCAAGATTCAGGGATTAGAAATAGGTGACTGCGAAGAAGTTGAGTGCATAAAGAAGATATGTAAAGAAGTGGAGAGAGTAGCATTTTAAAGTTTGTCTGATGAACATGAAATTCCAAATTTCTACTCCAATTAGACGGTCAGTCTTCCACATTACAACCAACTTAAAAGAGCGGAAGTTTCTACCTACAAGACAAAAACCAAACAACTCCAGGTATTTGGAATCATCAGACCCATTTGCTGAGCATGTGTGAGTGCTCCCTTAAGTTTTTCAACTTAAGAGTTCAGCCAGCAGTCAAACTTAGAAAGACTGGAAGATGATTCTGCAAAGAAAGTGAACTTCCCCAGTGTAAACGTGTCCACTGTAATATACACACACCGCTCTTTGGAGATCGTTTTTCTAATGTCTCGCTCTAGAAACTGAAAAGAGAGCCAAGAAATAAGATATTTTAGGGAAGTCTCCAGTAGGAAAGGAAGCAATAAAAGCAAAGAATCTTAAGATGAAAAAGCAGGAAGCCAGAAAAAATTTCAAAGAAATAGTTGACGTGAAAGAGATTAGAGAAGAAACATACTTATTGTATAGACAAATCCAAAAACAAAGGCCAGAAGAATTAGAAAGAACTCTTATAAACTTAACATGGTAGTCAAAACAAAGATAAGAAAAGCTGAGGAAATACAAGAAAGGTCAACAAAATGTCTAAGAAAGAGAAAATAAAAGTGCAATAATAAGAAATTGCAGACTCATGCAAAAAATCCCAGAATCCAAAAATAATTATGTTTGCAGCATCAAGTACCGGTATATGGGGTGAGGTGCGGTGGGGAGACAGTGAGACAGTAGCTGTAACAGAGCACAGCACATCACCACAACATTTCAAAACATCAACAATAAAGACAAACTCTAAACATTTCTAAACAAAAGAAGCAAGAAAGAATAAAAAGGAAAAAAGTAACAGTGGATTTCTTAAATAGTAACACTGAAAACTAAAAATGTCAATTTGCAAGAAAACCACTGTCATGGATGACTAGGATATAGTTTACTTTTGAAGCTTGTAAAATTTTAAATTTCCCTAATTCTTATTAGACTCAAAGGCACTCAACAACAGCAATACTTTCAAAACCACCCAAAAGACTTAACACCTTAAACTAATTGCCACTGATTTGAAATTGATGCAGTACTGATTCTCCAGCGGGTATTTGGAGGCTGCACTAGAGGTGCCTTCTAAATCTCCCCCCAGAGCCCTTGAGGGTTCAATCCAGCCGTTAGGTTAGCAAGACAACTTCCTCAGGGATACACTGCTCGAGTTCCTTTTGTGTCAAACTGGGTGTTGTTGTTGTTATGTGCCATCGAGTCGTTTCCGACTCATAGCGACCCTATGCACAACAGCCCTAAACCCTGCTCTATCCTGCGCCAACCGC
>NW_006399777.1:14172852-14262968 GCF_000299155.1 Elephantulus edwardii | reverse complement strand
AAGGCCTCAAACCTGTTCCTGAGATGATTCTGAAATTCAGGTGGTATGAAATCAAAGTCATATTTTGGCTCCTGTGGATTTGGTTTAATTTTCCTCAATTTAATTTTTGAGGAAAATTAAACCAAACTGGGTGAGTACATATATAAAGGGGAGGGGAGAAAAGCAAAGCATCACAGAGAAGAAAGTAGGAATAAAGACATCAACATACATTTTTAAAAACATGTAGCCAAATGAGACAGCAATAAAAGAAACAGAAACACAATTTCAAAATACACTGTAATATCATTAAGACAAAATTTCTTCTCAATAAGCACATATAAAAGAAGATAACAAATTGCATAGTATCATTATAAGGTCCTATGATTATGGGTGATTTTAGTCTTTTTTTCTAGCTTTATGAAGTCTCTGTAAGTTGTATTTAATTAATTGTACATGTAGAATAAATGCAAGAACATTTAACAATGAATTCATACTAATTTAAAAAACTAAACATTAAAGAATGTTCTCAAATTTTTTGATGTCTTTAGAAATAAGCCAAGTTGTTCTCTAGATATAGTATAACTGACTTATACAGATTACAAAAACTAGCCCTGAAAAGAAAGTTAAATTCATACCTGATAATAGAATATAAAGAAAATAACTAAAAATTAACTTCTTAGTTTTAAAACATTAAAAATAACCTGTATTTACAGACTGCACTACTGAGTTTTTAAATAGGTACACGTTACATAACAGATAGTAGGATTTGGGGATTTGAAAAAGTATTAAAAATTAATCTCACAAGCAGGGCAAAAGCCTAAATCTACAATATTCTACAATAAATCCTAAAAAAATAACTTAATAAAGATCAAGAGCAAGACTCTTAACAAGATGAACTGACACAGAGACAAGACCAATACCAGGCAGGACGGAGTTTTCACAAGACAGACTGACACAGAGACAAAGCTAGCAACAGGGAGGACAGAGTTTTAACAAGACGAACTGACATAGAGTGAGGCTAGCACCAGGAAGACAGAGTTTTGTTAAGGTGAGTTGGAGCTGACACAACCACACCTAAAAACATCTGAACAAAGAAAAGAAAGACAAGGGCGATAAAGTAAACAATGATAATTCTAACATCAAGAGAAAAGAATATGAACACATTTAAAATTAAAGTCATCAAGAAAAAGAGATTATTTATATCAACCAGGTGATTTGTTTTTTGATGGTGCCAGAATGACCTGAATTTTTATAAACCTTAAAGAAACCAGAAATAATCTTTCTGGCTAAAAGTGAGAAATTACTTATTAAACTCAATAATTATAACTCAGGTCAAGAGAGTCAACAGACAAAATAAGTCATGTTACTAGTTAATTAACAGCAGCCTTAAGAAAACCCCACACTTGTTACGTATGTATTTTGTATTCCTCCACTAATCATATCTATTATTGCCTAAACCAGATTAAGTGTTCAATAGAAATGATTCCAAATGTTATCAGTCCTTCTGTTCATTAGAAAATAATAACAATTAACAAAATGCTAGGTACCATTTCAAGCAGTTCTAATACAGTTTATCAAGATCTTTTATCTGTTTACTTTGTATGTAAAAGTAAAATCATATAAGTTAGGGGCTTGTCTAAGAATTTTCACTCAGAAAAAGATGAGAAAGACTAGAATGTCCGGCTCCAGGGCCTTTCCTATAATTACTATACAATTGAAAACCTAACAAAAAAAAGACCAATTTTCTTGAGACAAAATTATCCTCAACCTATGATTAAAGAAAAAGTAAATTCATGTACTGTATCTTTCCTCAAAGAATAAGTCCAGAAACAAAGACTTTACATCAATGCTAATGAAAAACTAATATAAATCAATTAATATAAAAATCAACCTTTAAGTCAACATGAAGCTACCATGCAATAAGGTATAAAAGATATGTTTGTTCTCTCAAGAAATTGACAAGAGGCCAATGAGTTTAAATATTCATGTTAAAAATTTTGGTGACAAACTTATTTTGATTCCCTTGCAATCCAGATTTCTGGGTTTATGAAATTGGAGTAAACAATATATGCCCTCTGCCCTTTTTAACCTTGAAGGGACGAGGTCGCTGAAGTCACATTCAAATCCAAGAATAACTAGTAGAGATCCTTTGGCAGTAGAAAGAGGAACACTGAGAGGTAGGAACTCCAGGGTCTGACAGGGTGTGTTTTCAGACACATGGTATGGTCTAAGGTATGGTGTATGGCACATGGTACACCCCTGGAAATTCTATTGCAGAAACCAAGGACTCTGAAACCTGGCTCATCTTCTGTTGTTATCTCTCTGTTAAATTAACAATGACGCTTAATAAAACCAGCTTTCACTGTCATATCGTCTAAAAATTACCTTCACTCTGACCAATCTGCACAGAAATAAAAAAAATTAAAATAAGCATACTGTCTAACACTAATTTTTGGTAGTTCTTTGTTCATTTAGATTTTTTACCTTGGCATCTTCCTAGCTTCCTGAGACAACCAAACTGTCAAGTGATGACCTTAAACACAGTTTCAACTTTTCAAACATTAGAATCACTAGCAATGCCATTGTTCTTTATCCCTTTACTTGGTTCATATTAGTACCCTGTCCATGAAACTGTCAGGCTAACAGTATTAAATAAACTATTTCCAACATTATAGAGAATTACATAGGTGAGAAATAGTCAAATATAAAAAACAAAGCCAAGATTAAATCAACATTATATAAAATATTAGAACATATATTAAATCGAAATGCTTAAAAAGATATAAGGTAACTAATAAAGTTATCTTAACAGTACAAAATAACAGAGTGGCAAAAAAGAAAGGAAATACTAACAATTTTTGACCTTGAAATAAAAATATCTTCTCTTAAAATATAACAATATCATAAAAATATTTCTTATATAAGTACACTCTACAAATTAAGTTCTACTGTCAACTGGATATTAAGAACAAGGAAAAAAAGGATACTTAATTCTAAAGATGGTTAATAAATGAAAACTATACTGAAATGTAAAGGTTTAGTATTAAAATAGTTCCAACAAATAGTACAGCATGTTGGGAAATTCTAAGAGGTGGAAAAAGCCTTCTTTCAAAAGTCTAATTTTATAACTGTTGAGTTGGACAGGACTCATAGCTGATCCTCCAGAAGTTTTCAGAGGCTGTAAATCACTTAAGAGACCGCACATCTTTTTACAAAGGGCTGCTGGTGGTTTTGAACCCACCGCCTTTAGAAAAAGATAACAGAAATGTTATCACTAATGCGTTTTCAATTTAATAGTGAAAAAAAAAAATTGTGAGTCCCTTTATTAAAAAGGGGGGGGAGAGTTTACTGCCCATGAAATTATGTCTCCAAACTGCTGTATAAACAGATTAGAAGAACAACTAGATGATGAATATTTGTCATAAAGTGCCGTAAAAACTATACAATTAAATGCAATTATAACACTGACAATAGGGACACAGACTTTATAAAAAGAAAGTGGGCTAGTTTAAAAAACATTGAAGTACTACTCATAAGACAACTGATGATTTAAGTAGCTCTGGAGCTCAACACATCTATACCCTATGAAATAACTAACCTGATTGTCTCTCTTCTCAGCTAAGATATAAGCAATTGTCAACGAGCATTTTAGTCCAAAGACGATAACCATATCTGGCCATAACTGCCTTGTAACTGTCCATGCACATCGTCTTTGAAGCAGAGGATTAAATGTTCCTGCCCATTTTATCTAGTCCCCAAGACTCGTCCTGCAAAGTGAATAAAAATGATTACCTTTAAATCTACCCTTTGCAAACATACTATAAAATAACAAAGAGAGCAAAAAAACTACTGAAAAAGATGGATAATCATGGTCTAGTGCGAAATTAAGTTCACAGCAAGCTCTCTATGGTTTACTGAAGGGTGTGACACTAATCCATCGTAAGAGTTAGAAACTGAGCCTTGGCAGATATGACACATGAGAATCATAGTTAATTTTTAAAACTTATTTTAGACAAAAAGGGTTTTAGCTTCTGAAAAATCAGTATAAATACTATATAGATTACCTGGTTTCAATGGTATCTCTAATTCTGCAAAACATTACAAATTTAAATATGCTAGATGATGATGATATAAAAAAGAAACTAGGTGAGAACAGAATAGTATTTGTCAAATAGTCTTAACAAATAGTCTTGAACAGAGTTGGTTGAAGGAAGAAAGTCACAAAAAAGTACTGGGTAAAAGGATTTGCTATTCACCTCAAAGGGGTAGCTAACAGCTTTAATGAAAATGTATGTAAGCATATGAAAAAATTAGCAGATGTACTTAAGTATAACAAAGAAAAGAGAGTTAGTGATACAATAATATAATTACAAACAGACCATCACAAAGATGATAAAACACAGTAATATCTCCTTTAGATGGCAGTGGAGCACAAATGCAAAAGAACCAAAGCTAAATTTTCATAAGACTCAAAATTATTTTAAAATAAAAACATTCTGTACATTCCCTTAAGTATTTTCCCTTGAATAGTTTTAATTTTTATACAAATTGTATAGGCTTCTTGAATAGAGTAGATAGTTTGCCTGTACAAAACTGTCTCCTCTACTGTCAGATCAGAAACCAGATTTAAAAAAACTTTCTACTTTGTTATGAGTTATTTCCCAATTGTATCAGCAAGATACCATCTAAGGTTTTTCCTCCATATTTGCTGCTTTTTCTTTTATTTAAGGACCTAGGAAATAATAACCTTCTACATAAGGCAAGTTAATATTTATGACTGCCATTTTGGCAAGTCAAAAGCCTTATTATAGGTAAAGTACTTTGTTTATTTCAAGGAATCAAATTATACTGCATCTGGCAACTACCTGAATGAGTATTATTGCACATAAAAAAAGTAGCATAAATAAATATACCAAAAATAGAAGAAAAAGAGGATCCTAAAATATAAAAGATTAAAAATAATGAAGTTATGTTTAAAAAATGAAGTTCTAAGGAAATGTATAAAAACAAAGATTTCTTTTTAATAATAAACAGTAATTTTATAGTTCCTTTAAAGAAAAAGTATACCAAAGTATATAAGATGTTTACCTCTTCTGATTTTCAGAAAGGACTATTCAAAAAAAAGAATATACATGGCTAGATTTTTACACCATTCAGAAATTTTTTTCTAAATAAATGCTATCCTTGCTTTAAAAAAAAAAAATATAAAGCTAGGCAAAAATTTTTCCTCTCTTCTCAATAAAGGAACATCCTCAGAAGAAAAGAAACTTTATTTCCAAGAAAGATAATTAAGAATAAGGTATACTAATACGGATTATGCAAGTTGTTCTTGTTGTTGTTGTTATGTGCCGTCGAGTTGTTTGCGACTCATAGCGACCCTATGCACAACAGCCCTAAACCCTGCGCTGTCCTGTGCCAACCGCACTGCCTCTGACACACCCATCCCGATTACCCCAGTCACCGAATCAATCCATCTCACAGAGGGTCTTCCCCTCCTGCGCTGTCCCTCCACCCTCCCAAGCATGATGTCCCTCTCCAAGGACCCGTCCCTCCTGGCAACATGTCCAAAGCATGTCAGACGAAGCCCCAGAATCTTTGACTCCAAGGAGTAGCTTGGTTTAATCCTCTCCAAGATGAATCTGTTTGTTTTCCTGGCAGTCCATGGTACATTCAATACTCTTCTCCAGCACCACAGCTCAAAGGCATCAACTCTCCTTCTGTCCTCTCTAGTCATTGTCCAACGCTCTGATGCATAACTAGCGATTGCAAAGACCATGGCCTGTATCAGGCGCACCTTAGGAGCAAAAATGTATATCTGAACAGACTTTGAAACTTGCAATGGGAGTAAAACAAGCAAAAACAAGAGGAAGGACCAGAAGACTTTCAAGTGCAGCTCAAGAAGACAAAGACAAGTCTTAGAGTGAAGTAAGTATTAGAGTGAGTGCAAGGAGCTTCCGCAGAAAACCACAAAAGAAGACGCACTGCCATTTGTCAAAGTGAAAGAACTGAAGAACAAAGTCAAGTATCAAGTTTCAGCAATAAAGGAGTTTAAGGACAAAATCTTGAATGATGCAGAAAGGATGAAAAAGAAGATAAAAGGATACGGTCAGTACCAAAGAACTGGTTCACACAGCACCGTATCAGAAGTACTATTTGATCAAAACCCAACAGTTCTGAAGGAAGCTGTTTAAGCTGTACTAAACTCACTGGTAAAAAGCAAGGCCTCAAGAACTGAAGGAATACCAATGGAGATGTTTAAGGGAATAGATGTAGATCTAGATGCAGATCTAGATGTACTCACCAGTCTCTGCCAACAACTATGGAAGGAGCTACTTGACCAACTTGGCTGAAGAGACCTAAAATTATTCCCACTTCAAAAACTATCCAACAAAGTATAGAAATTATTTAACACGATCATTAATAGCACATGAAAGTAATATCTTACTGAAGATTATTCAAAAAACGTTGGAACATCAAACTGCTAGAAATTCACATCGGAGTCTAGAAAATGCAATGGCATTAGGAATAGATATCCTTGTTGATGTCACCTGGATCTTATGTGAAAGTAGAAAATAGCAAAAAGATGTTAACTTGCATATAAAAGTTTATGCAAAAGCATTTGCACTGTGGATTAAAACATATCATGGTTAACACTGAAAAGAAAAGAAATTCTAAAATACTGAATTCTGCTCTTGGGGAACCTAGAAATAAGACCAAGAAGTAGCTATCCAAACAAAGTAATACCGCATGGCTTAAAATCAGGACAGTTGTGTGTCAAGGCTGTATTCTTAATCAATCTGTATGCTGGCAAAAAATCTTTCAAGAAACTGGACTACCAAGAAGAATGTGGTATCAAGAATGAAAGAAGACTAATCAACAACCTGTGTTAACAATGTACAGGAATGAGTGTATAAAACACAATGTGAATAAAGGAAAGTATAAAACACAATATATATTTTTATGCAAAATAATATAAAATAGAAATTCATAAAACAAACCAATAAACCATCTTTTATTAAGCAAATGACAAAACCCAACTTGTAGAAAGTAACAAACTTATTGTATAAGTTCAAAGATTATAGCCCTCATATGTGCTACATCTCAAGACAAGGGGGGGAAATCTTCACCACTGGATGATTAGGCAAAAATATGACAGAAGGAGAAAAGATTGAAATTGCCAATGATTTAATTTTATTTGGATTAGAAAAAAAATCGAAAGACATGTTGGGGGACCCTCACAAAAGTTGTAAAGAGCAAGGATGTCAGTTTTAAGACTAAGGTGCATCTGATCCAAGTCACAGTATTTTCAACTGCTTCTTACACATCTGAAAGCTGGACAATGAATGAAAAAGACCAAAGAAGAACTGGTATCTCTGATTGTGGTTTTGGAGAAAAATACTGAATAGCCCACGTACTGCCAAAAGAACAAGCAAATCTATCTTAAAGGAAGTGTAATCATGGTGTTCCTTAGAAGCAAGAATGGTAAATTAAAACTTCATATAACTTCCTTGGGGCATGTTTTCAAGAGGAACCATTCCTTTGAAAGAGACATCATGCTAGGAAAGGTGGAATGTCAGTGAAGGAAAGGAAAACGTTCAACAAGATAGAATAGCATAGTGACTACGACCAAAGGCTTAATTAAGCATGACACAGATTGTGAGGACTGAGCTGGATACGGCAGAGTTTACTGATGTTCCCAGAGTTGCTATGGGTCACAGCTGACTTGATGGTACCTAACAACAACATGCTGACTGGAAGGGGGGACAGAAAGATATGCAAAAAACATGATGTCATCAGACAATATTATCACAATGGTTTTATCCAAGAGGAAATGGCAAAACTATAAATCAGGATATTCAATGTTGAAACATCAAACCAACAGCATCCCCTTAAAAGTTGTTACATTCTGTTGTTGACCCCAGCAGTCATTTTAAAAAAGTTCTGTAGGTTATCCTGATGCATACCAAAATTTGAGAACCAATGCATTTTTTTTAAAAAGGGGGGGGGCTAAATTATAAATTTAATTACAAGGTGAAATGCAGTTAAAGTTTTTGTTATGGTATAGATTAAGATGGTTCTAGACAATAATAATAATGATAGTAAATAAGGATGTAATTGGCAGTATTTAAATACATGGGTGTGTATAGGTGCACATATACATAAACATGTATGTCTACCTGCATATATACATAATGAAAGAAAAGGACTATCATTTTAGTCAAAGAGTTACAGTAGTGGAGGGCTAACAAAACAACTGTTTAACAAAATTACTTTGTTATGGAAAAAAGAACACAATATATTAATGACTAAGAAGTAGTCTAAATGATTCTTCAATGATGAAAGAAGTCAACATGCAATCTGCAATCTGTCAGTTTTTCTAACAATTACAGCTCACCCAAATGAACTGATTTTGGAAACATGCTTTGGTAGATACATGTTTATGTAATTTTAGGAAAAGGAACAGGAAGAATGATTCTGCTAGATTAATTTGATAGAACTGTTTCTCTCAAATACATAAAGCTACATGTATGCAAAATACAGCAAGAAAAGAATGCATTTAAGTAAAGATAAAATGCTGGGAATTTGGAATCCCAACTATTATTATTTGGGTTTACTAAAGGATATGGCTTAGTGAGTTCCTAAAACTTCTTTGGGTAATATAAAAAGGTAGAAAAACAACTAAATATCTGTTTACATTGACTAGAAAGTTTCAATTTTCATTCTCAAAATAGGTATATAGTTTACTCAAATAAACAACACAACTAATTCATTTGAATTAAAAGATGTTAAACATTATTTTTCAACTGATTAATTGAAATGAATTATAATGAAGCATATTCAACAAAATTCAAATGAAAAGAAAGAAAATGTTGGTGACTTACCAGCAAGGGTACTTGTATGCCTAAAAGCTCTGACCTGGGAGTCTGACAAACCAGTTAAAAGAGAAATTACTGTGTCCATCATATACTCATCATAAATTATGCTATATTGACATTGTCGAATCAAGACTCCAATAAATTCACAAAAGTTTGAACGAAATTTTTTCCACTGTGGTCCAGGCATGGTAAGGGGATAATCTCCACTATCCTAGAAGAGAAAAGAAAGAGGGGTAAAGACACACTAAGTATGAGAGATGAGACTTTATTTTTATCAGTTCTGTTTTCTTTCCACAAGTCCTTGAGAACACTCAATTATATGTCTAAAAATTAGAGGTCTGAACTCATGACCAGAGGCCCTATGAAAGAAAGACCAGCTAATGTGCTGCTGTTAACATGCTATCCAAGAAAACTAGCAGCGGTGGCAGGCAGTTCTACACATAAATACATGGGGCTGCCCACGTATTGTTGGAACTGACCCAAGAGAAACAGATTAACCTTTACAGAAATCCTTTTTCTAAAATCAGAGATGTTAAGTGAAATGAAATAACAGTCACACACATAAACTCCTTATGGAGACTGCTATAGAGTTTACTTTGTTTTCAAATTGTCTGTTTGACCACAGATTATACTTTCCAGCAGTTAAAATCCACCCGTGGCTCAGTGGGAGAAAGAAGGGCAGCATCACTCTGTTCAGAGTCCCCTCTCTCTTCTGTGATTTACAGCCCCAGAGACGTTGGGAGGGTCACCAGGAGGCCAAACGGGCTCAATGGTAGGTGAGTTTTGACTTTTTTAGGTAATGGATATATTTATTCCCTAACTTTTTTATTTTTATCCACCACAACATATTTCTTTTTGTGTATTTGAAATTATTTTTTTAATATTTACTTACAAAATTCGTATACATTGTTTTTCACACTGGATTTTTCCCCTTTCCTCTACCCACTCCTTCCAACTATTTATTTCTTACAGTGTTTAAATTACTTAGAACCAACTCTGCGCTTTATAGTTCTGCCACATCTCTCACGGCAAGACCAAAGGCTCTCACTTTCCTGTATGTGGAGTCAGCCGAGATCATTTGTAGTCACAAAAGGCAAAGATGGGGCTGAACAGTCTAAGGATCCTCGTGGTTGTCCTTCTTCAAAGACAAGCTTTGTTCATTACCCCAGCAGGGCACTGTGGCGCGACGATACCAACACTATACTTTTCCAACAATAAAATTCAAAACAGTGAATTCTTCTGACTTCATAATTTATTGTTTCGTTTTCTAATACTTGCCAAACAACTGATTATACTATAGCTTGTCAAGTGCTCTTTAGTACGAAAGGTGACATGTGCTTTTGAACACTTTAAAGAGATCTTTGGCAGCAGAGGTACCCAGCACAAGACAGAATAATTTCTCGAATGCTGCTTCTATGTACATTCACTGTAGACCCAACTCAAAGGAAATCCTTGACAACTCAGGTGTTTTTTTCTGTTAAACCAGTGTCATGTGGTCCAATTCTGAGAATTTTTGGTTTTCTACATACAAAAGAAATAAATCCCTGCTGAAGCATTTCCTTTGGTTTTTCTCATTAAGTGGTTCACACATATCTTCTTCCAGCAAGCAAAGCTATGTGATTTGCATATTACAGGTTGTGAATGAGTTTTCTCCAATCCTGACACAACATTCTTCGTCATGCTTTCATGGATTATTTGCTTGGTGTCTAGAAAGAATATGGTGACTAGAAATAGTTATGATGTACACCTTTCTCAATTTTAACCCTGGCAGTATCCCCTTACCCTGTTCAAACAACTACCTCTCATCTGTATACAAATTCCATGTAAGCATAGTCATTTGGAATTTCTTTCTTAACCAGGGTAACCATGATTTGCTATGATCTACATAGTGGAATATCTCTGTATGGGCAAGAAAACACAGAAAAACATCCTTCTGATATTCTCTGCTTTCTGCCAAGATCTATTTGTCCACAGCAGTGGTATCTACCTTGTTATATATCTTCTGAATCTGTTTTGAACTTCTGATACTTTCCTGTCTAGGTATTGACGAAACAGATTTTTTATCATGTTCAGCAAAATACAATTTGTATATGACATTAAAATAATATAGAGTACATTTCAATTATTTTAAATTGAAATGTTCAAATTGATAGTTCCAAATGCATTTAATTAAGAAGTACTTAACTATGCATCAAAAATCTGGACAATGACTAGAGATGGCAAAAAGAGGACTGATGCCTTTGAGCTGTGGTGCTGGAGAAGAATATTGAATATACATACCATGGACTGCTAAGAGAGCAAAAACGTTCCTCCTAGAGAGAGTGAAACCAGGCTGCTCCTTGTAAGGATTCTGAAGCTTCTTCTGATATACTTTGGACATATTGCAAAGCAGGATCAGTCCTTGTAGAGGGAAGTCATGCTTTGGAGGGTGAAGGGACAGCACAGGAGAGGAAGACTCTCGATAAGACAGATTGATTCAGTCACTGGGGTAATGGGGGTAGGTGTGTCAGAGTCAGTAAGAAAGATTGGCACAATCCTGTGCAGGGTTTAGGGTTAGGGTTATAGCAACTCAGGGTTGCTATAAGTCACAGGCGACTCAACGGCATATAACAACAACAACAAAACTAATACGCAACATCCGAAATCCAAACACCATTTTCTTCCAATTATGATATAAACTTTAACTATATTTTAAATAGAGAATTTATAGACTTATAATATGAGCTCTTCTTTTGGTAACAAGAAAGTACATCATCCTATTTCAAACAAGAAAATGATAACTAACCTCAACTAACTGGTTAGAGCTATCCCATTCTGAGAAACACAGAGCACACAGTAAGGAAATTTGAGAATCTCTACTATTTTTTAAGTTGTATTATTTTACTTTAATAGGTTAAACTGCTGGTAGGAAAAGTAAGTATAGGTGAGCCCTAGAGCCTTGCTGGTAACTCAGAAAGAAAAGAAGTATAACTTTTCACTCAGATTTAACCTTAAACCAGGCAAAAAGCTGAAGAACATTAAGAAATACTAAGAGCAAGGAACAGGAGAGATCAGAACTCGCGTGGCACTCATAGGCAAACTTCCAGAAACATTCATGATAGTTATGACCTGAGTGTTACAGAATTCTCTGTGCCCTAAAACAATCAGGAAATAAAGCAGAGTGGGATGAAACATCCTAGGCACTGCAACTTGAAATGTGAGGACAGTCAGGGGAGTAAGACTGCAGAATAAATACCTTAACAGCTTCCTGCTGCTTGTACGTTATATAGGCTCACTAAAGCAGAACTACTGCTTTATTCTGATAGGTCAATTACATAGGGCTCTGTGTGACCACATTTGAGATAAGGAGAGAACAAGGAAAATAAACCACTTAAAGCGATGCAACAACAAGTGACAGAAATAACAACAAGAATATGTAAACTTGAAAACAAAAATATGTATCAGAAGATTCAAATCCAGCACAAAAGCTGGTTATCACCAAAAGCTCATGAAAATATTAATAATTTAGTTGAAAAATTAAAGAATAATTACAAACAAATCTATCAATAGCCTGGAAGATGATGTGTAACAAGAGGGGGGAAAAAAGTACCTTGCTAAAATGAAACTCCTGAAAAAGACTTTTAAAGTTTCTACAGTTTATCCATTTCTCCTTTAGTGAACCTAGAACGGGTGGCTGAATGTTTATCAGTCATGTACAACCATGACAAGAAAAGCACGGATGGCAAATGGTCTCTTCCTGTTCTGCTGAGCTGTAGGACTCAAATCACGTATATAGTCTCTATTCTCACATATCATTAATTTCTGGTGAAAATGCATACAGCAAAACCTGTTTCTACTCCAGTTTCTAGACACAATGTTCAGTGTCACTGGTAAAATATTTAATACTTTATCTTATTTTGTGCTAGTTATCTTACTTGAAGATTTCTTTTTCCACAAGGCTGCTGTGTATTTAATGGCACTCTGGTGGTCTAGTGGCAAGAAGCTGTGCTGTAATCCCAAAAGCATGAGGTTTGAGGTCACTAGCAGCTCCAAGGGAGAAGGATGGGCAATCTCCTCCCATGCAATTAACTGCCTCTGAAAACCCACTGGAGGGTCAGCTAGGGGTCAGTTCTGACTCTACAATGGATCAAGTTTCCAGTTCTTCACAAACAAATATATCCTTCTGTTACAGTAGACTTATGAGTCAGAGAGGAGATAAATTTACTCAGGGACTGATTCTGAGACAAGTGGGAGTTCATTAGTGTAAAAAAATTAACAGATATAGTTAGTATACCTTATACAAAACCACACTGCTTTCTTGAGGTGGGTATATGTGTGGAGGTGAAACCCACAATACTCTATTTCTTTAAATAAGAAAAATAAGCCCAGGATTTCAACCAGAGAAAGAAACTCTTAAGGAATCAAGACACTTACATAAAAAAACCCATAAACTATAAAATGCAGAATACTTTCAATAGCGGTGAAGTTGTTTCTAAATATAATGCAGAAAGTCAGAAGTCTTAACACATCATTAAATTTAATATAAAAGCAGATTTTTATAGGAAGGAAAAAACCTTGCAAAGTTAAAAGAGAAACAAGATTCACCTTCCCATGAGTGTGGAAAAGGATACAGACAGTGTATACAATAAGCAGAAATCAAGAAAAAAGTCTGGAGCTGAAGTAACCTGCATTCCAAACCCTACCCCAAAGCCAGTGCTGTCACTCTGACCATCAGTCACAGAGATTACTGACAGGGCTCCAAGGCTGCAAACCTTAATGAGAGCTGTTTGTTATTAGCCACCGTCATATCACTATGACTTGGAGCAACCCTATGACCAACAGCCCTGAAACCCTGCCCTCCCCTGCTCCATCCTCATCACCTCTGATAAACTCTAGTGCTCTGTCACAGTGACTGTGTCAATCCACCTTGTTCAAACATGTCAGAGCAAAGTGCCTCGTATTTCTCCTGCAGAACAATGTGTTGGTTGGAACTTTGCCAGTAGCCCAACATTAGTCCCACTTGCCTACCAATAAAAGATGATATGTGCAAAATCAGTCACCTTTCAGAATCCAGAAAGAAAAAATTCAAAACCCAAATGTACTGCTGTCAACTTGGAAGTAACATAAAGCTGTCCCTCCACCAACAACCAGTGAACCTTTGTCAACTAATGCTGTTGTTGGGTACTTTAGAGTAGAGGACAACTCAAGAGAGATCCTATGCACAACAGATCTAAACTGCCTAGTCCCACATCATCTTCAGAATTTCTCTAAATTTGAGCCCACTTACAGTCACTGCGTCAATATATCTTATTGAAGGCCTTCCTCTCTTTCTCTGACCCTCCACGTTTCCAATATATTTTACCAAGAACTGGCCCCTCTTGGTAACAAGCCCCAAGTATGAGAGATGACATTTTACCATGCTTGTCTCTAAGCAGCAGCCTCATTAAACTTCTTCCAAGACAAACTGGTTTGTTCTTTTGGCAGTCTACGGGATATTCCTTACTATTTTCCAACATCACAATTAAGTTTTTGGTCATCCTTATTAACAGTCCAACATTCACATTCACAGAAAGCAAATGAAACGCCATGGCTTAGATCAGGTCTGCCTTAGTCTTTAAACGGACATCCTTGCTCCTTAGCACTTTGGAGAGGTCCCTGACCAACGTTCCCCTTTGCAACATGTCTTTAGGTTTCCTGACTGCTGCTACCATGTGTGTTGATGGAGGAAAGCACTGACAATTTCAATCTCTGCTTCCTGTAGCATGATGTTACCTGCTGGTTAAGTGACAAGAATTCTTTTTCTCCTGATACAAGACATAATCCAAATTGAAGGATATAGTCTTTGACCTTCTGTAGCAAGTGCTTCAAGTAGTCTTCATTTTCTATAAGCAAGGATGTGTCATCTGCATAACACAGGATGTTTCCTGATGTCATATTCTTCTCTAATTATTTGCTCAGCATACAGACTAAATAGGGATGGAGAATTATTACAACCTTGACACACAATTTACTTGATTTTAAACCATGCAGTGTTCCTTTGTTTTGGTCAGAAAATAGATTTTTGGCCTCTGGAATGGTATCATAGGAGCACAATTAAGCGTTTTGGGATTCCTAAACTTCTCAATGCTATCCACAGTTTGTTATTATACACACAGGCAAATGCCTTTACATAGTAAAAAATAAAAACAAGAAACACATGAATTAAAAATATTACTATTCTGTCCTGAAGAGAAAGAAAACAAGTTGCTCCTTGGAGGCAAGGATTTTGAGACACTGTCTCACATACTCTGGGCATGTAGCCAGGAAGGACTAGTGTTTAGAGAAGGGTATCATGTTTGGAAGGGTCAAGGGACAGTCCAGGAGAGAAAGAAGACCTGGGATGAGATGGACTGACAAAGTAACTGGGGTAATAACAGTAGGTGTGTCAGAGACAGTGAGAATGACTCAGGATAGAGCAGGGTTCAGAGCTGTTTTACATAGAGTCACTAAGGTTTGTTGTCGACTCAATAGCACATTAACAATAGCAAAAACAACTCTGCTTTCAGCCAAGCTCCTTCTATTATCAGCAATAATATCCCTAGTGCCATGAACTCTTTGAAATTGAGCTTAAACTTCTGACAGTTCCTTTTCCATGTACTATTCCAGCAATTTTAGAAGTCTTCCACAGGATTTCACTTGCAGGTGATACTCACGATACTGTCCAGTAATTTCCACACTCAGAGAACTGTCTTTCAAATTTCATGATAAAGATTCATGAGCACATCCAGGGCTGAATCTGTTGCAATATCTCAATTGATTACATTAATTCATGGGGTCTTATTTTTTTTTTTTTCCTAAAACCTCTAGTGCAGATTTCATTTTTCCTTTATTATCATTGGTTATGGATAATACATTACTTTCTGAAATGATTCTGTACCTACCAATTCCTTCCCCATCTTTTTCTTTATTCTTCCTGCATCATTAAAGATTTTGCCCACTGAAACTTTCTATAATCCAACTCGAGTTTTGAAGTAGATCTTCAGTTCTTTCAATTTGAGAAATAGCGAGTGTTTTGCCCTTTGGATTTGCCAACTCCAGCTCTTTGCTGACTTCTTTATACTTGACTTGTGTTCCTGATAGCTCTTTGAAATTTGTTCCACTCTCTTCCTTAGTAGTTCTTCCCTTCCTTTTTGCCTTGATCCAATCCCATCCAAATTTCAGAGTCTCTTTTGCATTCTATTATGGCCTTTTCTTTCTCCACTGTTTTTGTAATGCACTTCTGTCTTTCTTGGTCATCAGTATTTAATTCAAGGTTGTATTTCGGTTGGTATGGACTTCTCTTCGCCTTCAATTTGAATTTGCAGAGTAATTAATGAGTGTGTTCCACAATTAGCCACAAGGTTGGTTTTGATAGTTCATTTCTCCATTATCTCTTTCTAAAGATGTAGTCAATGAAAAATTTAAAAAATAATTTAAAAAAATGTAGTCAATGTGATTCTTGTGTAACATCAGTAACATCAGGTGAGTTACATGTATAACCACATTTTTTGTTTTTTAAAAAAGGTATCTGACATGAATAAACCAATAATGTACAGAACTCAACCATTTTACCTAGCCTCTATTCTGTCATCAAGTCCATATTTTGCACATATCAGTCATTCGTCTTTATTTTTAACTTTTTCATTCCAGGTCATCATTATTATTGATGTATCTTGACCGCATGTTCAATCCATTTCAGATCGCAAAAGCTAGTAGGAAGTCCTCACTGTATCATCTTGGACATCAGACTGGTGCATATATCTGAGTAACAGCTGCAGTAAAAGGTCTTCACTGTAAGTTTATGGATAGTATACCATCACTGCACTTCAGGTTTAATCTTGAAATGTTCTTTCTGATGAAGCATGGGGCACCATTCCTTTACAATTTGCCATTCCAGGCATAACAGGTCACATGACTGGTCTGTTAAAAAATGGGCTATATCAGTTCACCTCAATTTACAAATGCCTATGGTGTTGTCCTTTATGCTTTCTACTTCAACTGTAAGAAACAGGAATTGTCACAGATTCATACTTCATACACTGCAGTGCTCAATTATTAATGGGCATTTACTGCTGTTTCTCCTCATTTTTTTTTAGCATCTTCCAAACTGAGGGGCTCTTTTTCGGTACCATTATCTAATAACGTTCCCTTGTTATTTACAGAGTTTTCAAAGATCTGTCACTTTAGCAGCCAACTGCCAATGCTGCTTCTTAGTCTGGAAGCTATACTGAAACCTATCATCGTGTGTGCCCTAGCTGGTATCTGAAATGCTGGTTGCAGCACAGCTTCTGGCATCACAGGATACTAACCAAAGTAAGGTTGTGATGTCTTAGCTAAGAGGGCAAAGGACATAAGTCGAGCCAGCTTCTGGACCATTCTTGTTTATAGAGAAGAAGCCTTTGTCTTTCAGGAGAAAGTGAACAAACTGAGTTATCATTGTGACCGAGGCAAAACTACTACAAGTTTGAGAAAGTAAGAAGAAAGAGGTCATCTACCTTGAGAGAGGATTATCAACACAAAGCAGAAGTCTACTACCACTGGGAAAAGGACAAAAAACCTCTGCTGATGATCAACCACACATCCCAGCACAGTTTGGCAGCAGTAAGGTGAAGGGACAGGAATGGTGAGAAATCTCTACCATAATCATGCTTAAGACTCAGGTGAGATATGCAAACAGTCGCACTGATAGTTTGCGTGCTGTGAACCCACACAGACACACTCTGGAAGCCAGGCCCGATGACCAGCTTTTCAGAGATCACAGGCCTGAAAATCCTACAGAGCCGTTCTGCTCAGTACACGTACTACTATTATAGCTGTTAGGCCATGTCAAGGACAACTCACAGCAACCCTATGAACAACAGATCGGAATCCGGTCTTATCCTGCACCAGCTCTTACACTTGAGCCCACTGCTATAGATTCATCTTATTAAGGGTTCCTCTCTCTTTCACTGACCCTCTACCTTTCCAAGTATGGTATCCCTTTCCAAGGAATCCCCTCCCCTTGCAATACGTCCAAAGTATGAGAGATGAAGCTCTGTCATCCTTGCCTTTAAGGAGCACTCAAGCTGCACCTTTCCCAAAACATATCTTTTGGAAGTCCAAGGAATATACAGAACTCCTCTGCAACACTACAATTAAAAGGCATAAAGAATTCTTCTCTCATCCTCATTTATCGTATAGCTTTGAAATGCATAGCAAACAACTGAAAAGACTATGGCCTGAATTAGGCAAACCTTGTCTTCAAACTGACATTGTTGCTCCTTAGTAATTGGGAGAGGTCGATTAGAATGGTATTTCCCAAAAGTAACACATCCTCTGACCTGACTGCTGGTACCAAGGGTGTTGATTGTAGATCCAAGAAAGACAAATTAATTAACAGCTTCAAACCTTTCTCTATCTAACATGATGTTGCCTGTTGGTCCAGAGGTAAAGATGTTGAGATGTAATCCACACTGAAGGATGTCCTCTTTGATATTCTGTTACAAGCACTGCAGATGGTTCTTAGTTTCGGCAAGCAAGGCTGTATCATCTGCATAATAGATGGTTGATGAATATTCCTCCAATCCTGATGCTACGTTCTTCTTCATAAGAGTATGGCTTCATGGATCATTTACTTAGTATACAGACTGAACAGGTATGGAAAAGGATAAAACCCTGATGAAACCGTTCTTGATTTTAACCCAGCATTCCCTTGTTCCATTCAGACATCTTCTCGATCAAAGTATAGATCTGTACAGATTTCATATGAGCATATTTAAGTGTTCTGGGATTCCCATTCTTCTCAGTGTTAGCCATAGTTTGTTATCATTCACACAGTCTACTGTCTTTGAATAGTTAACAAAACACAGACAGACATTCTCCTGGTATTCTCTGTTTTCAGACAGAACCATGATAAACCAGACTCACCCTAACAGCAGCTGACAGTTACAATGTCCCCACTACTAGCCAAGCAGAGAGCACTAACAATCATTAGGATAATGGTTGAGAGCAAGGAGAGAGGTAACTCTCTGGGGCACAAGATGCAGAGACAACTTAAAGCTGAGTGTGGAGCATGAAAATCAAGAGGAGGAAGAGCAATTCTCTAGCATCCTACATACAAAGCAACAGTAACACATCACAAGAGTAGTTTGAAGTCCTTAATGTAATAAAAATATTGAGTAACAACATATCATATAAGCCAGATCAATTCCTAATCAGAAAAATTTTGTACCTTTTAATTTTTGTCAACCATGTATGTGCATGTGTTGGGATCCAAAAGAAAACCATGTGCTAGATGTTAAGCAATTTTTAACAACAGCTGTTGGAATCGAGAAGTCCATATTGTTTCCGTTCTAAAGGAGTGTCAGCTGGCTTAGTGAAGAACACATAACTCATCTTTTTTGATTACCTTCTGCTTTTACTAAGCAGACTGGCCCCTCTGATGACATATCAAATTTTTAAGTCTCCCCAGAAATGCTTCGGAAAAGCCTTCAGGCAGTACTTCTCTCAAGGCAAACATAGCTGTTCTTTTAACAATCTATGGGACATTCAGTTACAGTATGAAGCCACAATTCAAAGGTAGCAATAAGGACTTCTTTATGACTTGTTTCACTTTCACAGGCTTTATCAAGGGACAAAAAACACCACTGCTTGGGTCAGTTGCATCTCAGCTCGCAGTAAAAGCACGTTAAGCACTGTTTAGCACTTTAAAAAGGTTCTCGGCTACAGATTTGCTGATGCAGCATGTCTTTTGATTGCTTCACAGTTGCTGCCATTGGCACTGAAGAGAGATCGAAATCAAATTAAGTCTTAGACAACTTCAATCTTTTCTCTATCATAATTTTGTTTATTGGTCCAACTGTGAGGATTTTTCTTTTCTTGATGTTGAGATGCAATCGATACCCAATTGATTATTTTCATTTTCATCATTAAAGGCTTCATATCTTGTTTTTAGCAAGCCATATTGTATAACATACATTATCACAGGTTATGATTTTTCATGTGTGTTATGCTTTTGGATTTTTTTTTTATTACCACATATTTGAATTATTTTCTTCCAATCTGCCCTCTCCTCCTGCAAGAATGAACTCAGAAAAGCAATCTTTGTTATTAGAACTAAAAGTCAAAAGAGAAGAACTGGAATGAGAATCTTTTGGTAAATTTGGAGATGCATTAAAATTTAACATGAATGATTCCACCATACACATAGTACAGAAATAAAGTGTGAAAGCGTTTTAGCAATTAGAAGAGTATTTTTCAGGTTTTTTTTAGAATCAAGAATATTGTAATAGAGAGGTGATTAATTTTTTATAACGAGGAAGGAAAACATGGAGTTCAAGAAGAAATGAAACTACCTATAAGCCAAGTGTCCCAAACACAAACTTAAAGTTTGTACTTTTGTAAAATCCTCACAAAAAAATCATCAGTATGTCCTCAATTCTTAAATGTAAGTATGTGTTTTGACAAACATTAATATGTGGCATACTGCTCAGGCTATCAGACGCGCTGCAGGAGAAAGATGGGGCATCTATTGTTGGTTGTAAAGTCCTAACTGGAAGCCCACCATGGACAGACTGTTAGGATGGCACAGGGGCTTAAATTCTATCATAGTTAAGGAAAGGGTTTAAAATGCATCTATAAAGTTGAGTATTTGAGAAGGTGTCTAAGCAGTATTAAAACAGAATGAACCTCTACCTTAAACCCTCAACGAGATGGACTGACATAGTGACCGCAAAAACGGACTGAGCCGGCCAGAGATCATGAAGACCGCACCCGAGAGGGCGCCATGCTGACCTGCTGCTTCTGGGACTGCTGTGCATCACACTGGGCTTGATGGCCTCTAACAACAACAAAATCCCTAATTGATAGAATCAAATCTCTAAAAAGCATTAAATTTAGGATTAATAGAATAGATTGGTATACAATCATGAAACAACATATATTTCTTTAAATGAAATGAAATCACATTTTAATTGCATATTTATAATTTCAAAGTACAAACAGGTAATGTGTAAAAATATTATAATGCTATACCTCATCAAATTCTTCCGTCATTTTTCTGATGATTTCTGCATTCTGCATATTTCGAAACATCTCTATTCTCACAGTACCTGTGAACAACAAATTTTGGAGTTAATCTTTTTTCCCCCAAAGTGAAATACTAAATTTAACCTGGCCATTCTTTGAAAAGTTATAAAAAATTACTGAAATAGTGGATTTATCTTTTCTCTCCAAACTCTCATAGCAATTATTTGAAAGGATTTTCTTCTTTGTTAACTTCAAAATTTATTAGACATTTACAATTGACTATTCCATGGAACAGATAAAGGGATAGACAAAACCTGAAAGGTAGGTTTGGAAAGAACACCGACACATAAAATAATAAATTAAAAACAGAGGGATAAAAACTTCCAAATAAGTTTCTAGTTTCACAGTTCCTTCTGCTTTATTATCAAAATTTTCTAGGACTCAGTATATCCCATGATTTAATAATATAGTTCCATTAAATCTGTGTTCTTGAACATGGAAAGTTGCTAATAACGTTTATACAATTATCAATCCAAGGAAAATTTTAAGCTTTTCTCATCTTATTTTTTTCATATTATTATTTCATTTAAAAATATGGAATTTTTTACTTGTATTATACTTTTATATTAAAGAACATGGAGTAACAAAACAGCGTAAAAATTATAAAACTGAAGTATTTAATTCAATACCAACAAAAACTGTATTGGCATACTGAACTTAGTTTGACATAACTAGCATTAATTTGTAAAGCAGGATATATAATACCTGTCCTTTAGCCTGTCTTTTATCCAGATCCATTATGAAATACGTTTTTAATTTATACAATTCTGATATTTAAGATTTTAAATTCTCTTAAGAACCACCATCAAAAATGTATATAAGATTTTAAAAGCATAAATTTTTAAAATATTTCAAAGAAAAAAAAATATTTCAAAGCATACAATTACTTGAATAAAATCCAGAAACATTTATATGATTTTATTTATGGAAAATAAAATTTAAGAAATTTAATTTCAGTATTAAATTATATTTGCATATTTCAATATTAATTTGCACAGTATAAATTTTGTATCTTAAGTAATAACTTTATGTGTGACATTTCTAAAATCACCCAATAAAATAAAACTTTTTTGACTGTATAGGCCAATGGTATTTTAGCCTGGTTTGGGTAAAAGAAACATTTTGTGAATTAAAGTAAATGTATTATTTTAAAAAGCGTTTTGTTTCAGAGGGTGATTTGTAATAGGATAGGGAAAATTCCACCAATAAGTACTATGGAAGTAAAATTAGATTTTTTAAATAATTAAAAATGAGAATATTAGTATGTTGTTGTGCATTGCTGAAATGCTTCTGAATCACAGCAATTTTTTATCTATATATAAAATTCTAATACTATAATTCTAAATACTGTAATAGCATGAGATGGGGGAAGAAATTATTTTTTGATGTTACAATCTTAATTTAAACACTTCAAGATGAACATCTTTAAGAGTCTGAGTGAGACTTAAATATGATGTTCTGTTAATTAAGTATCATAACATAATTAACAAGGCCACACTCAATCCACTCTACTTAGATTTCCTTCATTTCTTTTCCAAGTATAAAAAATTAGTTTATTTGTAGAAAATGATAACAAAAACATCGAGCTCAACAAAATCAGCTCCAACACTCACAGACTGTGTTGCCCAGAGCTGTCTGTCCCTTTCCAGCTCTGCAGCCCATGTGTGCCTTAGTTTTCTCCTCTGTAGAGAGGCCAGGAAACACTGCAGGGCCTGTTATTGTGTACCAGAGTCGGAATAGGCTCATTGCTGTTTTCAGAGGCAAAAAATTGCATGAGAGATTGCCCAGCTTCTTAGGAGGAACTGGTGGATCCCAACTTTGTGCCTTTGGGTTGGCAGTGCATTTTCTTACAACTTAGTCACCAGCACTGCGCTACAGGAGCCTGGAAGGCACTTTCAAGAAACAGGGTTGAGGCTCACTGAAGTTAGCATCTTAACCCCTATGCTAACCTGCCTTTCCTACAGCTGAGCCTCCTCATTGCTCTCCTTTTCCTAGAGAAGTCTGTTCCTAAGACCCTTCTGTCACTCTTCAGTTATCTGAGGTTTAGCTGACTGCCTTTGACTCTTTACTGTAAATTCCCAGAAGGCACAACTAACCTCGTTTGTCAGGTTCTTATTATTAATAGTCAAATATTTCATTCATTCCTTCATTTGCTAAGTATGTACAGTACTCATTTTTTAGTATAGTATACTGTTCTAAGCCACAGGACTGTCCACTTGCTGTACAGAGCTAACCTGTGATTGCTGTGATGTTAAACCATGACACCGATGTGTCAAATGCGATAATGGTTACCCATGGTAGACAGTGTTTGGTGGTGCTCCCTGATTAAAACAAGCTTGGAAGCGGGAGTGGCATCCACTTCTAAAATAGCTTGCCTCTGGAAACCCTATGAACTTGGAGAAACGATCAAAGTTACTCAAGTGTTGAGGTCTTTTGTTCATAGGGTCATTATGAATCATCTACGACTCAACAGCACTTAACAACAACATGTTATACACAATCCACATAAAACAAACAAAATCTATACATGTAATTTTAAAAAAATCTGCCTAGAAAGGGTACTCTATTTCAGAGAGAGGACACTCTGGGGCCATACTACATGGTGGTTCAAATCTACTAGCAGCTCAAAGAGGGAAAGATGAGCTATCACCTGCCTCCCAATTTACATCCTCGGAATTTGGCATGCTGGAAATGAGATAATTTAATAGAGAAGTATGTAACAATTATTTATCATTAAGCACACATATTTTATTTTAGTATTTATTCTGCCTGAACTCACAATTATAGCTGCTCAAAACAACAAATATATTGGAATGTCCATTTATATATAAAGGAACAATGATACTAATTTTATCCTTAAAATTTTCCCAAATCTATTTAGATTTGTTCAAAAGAGAAAGAAAACTGAACAGTTGGAAGAAGAAAAACAAGAAAGGCTGGGAATGGTTTTATAAAAATCTGAACACCTTTTACCTAAATGTTAAGAAAGAGCTAAGATATCTCTGCAGTCATGATTAAGAACTCCACATCACACATGGAAGACAGACAGGAACTCCTCTCATGCAACTTACAGCCTCTGATAACCTGCTGGAGGCTCAGCTATGAGTTGGTTCTGACTCAACAGAACACAACAATAATAAAACACTGTTGCTGTTGAATGCCATGGAGTTCAGCAGGACTCACCGCAACCCTATGAACAAAAGACCTGAAGCCTTTCTGTAACTATCATCATATCTCCAAGTTCATAAGAGTTTCCAGAGGCATGTGATTTAGGAAGTGGATGCCATTCCTGCTTCCAAACCTCAGTCTATCTGGGAGTTCCACCAAACACTGCCCATGATGGATAGTCATTATGGTGTTTGGCACACCTCTGGCAGAGTTGTTCCATTATGGCATTTGAAACCCCTAGGCACAAGTGTCACAGCAAATCCAGACTACTTCAGCACAGCAAATTGACAAAAGTGCTGTACGATTTAGAAAGATGTTCCTCCAAAATATAGTAACAAGGGATTAAAATATAATCGCTGGAGGCCAACTTTTAAATAGAAGGGCCCTCCAGGAGGTCTTGTTGACTCTAAATAAGAGGCTTAAATAAAAACCAACCAAACATTCCACACTGACCCTCAACCACAACAACAAAGCCCACCTTATAGAGTCCAGCAGCTTCACCCAGTTGTTGTTCACACAACAATGAAATGTATCTCACAAAATATGGCTTTAACTGAGAATTTAAGTAACCAATATGCAGGATTTCAAAGGTGCATTCTGTGACTATTAGTAAGAGATTAATCTTTAGCAATGCAATTTTATCCTTTATAAAATTTTGCAATGCTATCTACACATCTTTACAATCACTTGCTATGCATCAGACAGTTGGATAATGACTAAGGAGGACAGAAGGAGAATTGATGCCTTTGAGCTGTGGTGCTGGAGAAGAGTATTGAGAGTTATCATGGACTGCTAGGAAAACAAACAGATTCATCCTGGAAAGGGTCAAACGGGCGGCTCCTTGGAAGCATGGATTCTGAGGCTCCGTCTAACATACTTTGGACAAGTTGTAAGGAGGGACCCTTGGAGAGGGACATCATGCTTGGTAGGGTGGAGGGACAGCGCAGGAGGGGAAGACCCACTATGAGGTGGATTGATTCAGTGACTGGGGTAATTGGGATGGGTGTATCGGAGACGGTGCGAAGTCGCAAGCGACCTGAAGGCACATAACAAGAACATCATCTACACATCAGAACATATAACCTCTCTGCCTTGAAATTTTTAAAAAGGCTTTTTATATATACAGTAATCATTTAATACGAGCCATAAACAGCATATGATATAGTTAATGACACAAATAACTACATACAAATTCCTACATTTCCTAGTGATTTTACCAAAGTAACAGTTAAGACAAGTGTGGAACTATACAGAATAATAAAAGGTCGTACTTCAAACTAGTGAGATACCAATTTAACCTAATATAAAAAGTAGTATTTCCTTATTAATCTAACTATACATGTAGCAGAGTCAAAGGAACACTACCCTAAGTTGTTGTGTTAGATGTCATCAAGCTGACTACAACTCAAACCGACCCTATGAACAACAGCTATGAACCTTACCCTAGCCTGTAACATCCTCATCTCCAAAATGCAAAGATAAGGGCATAGAGGGCTGAGTTAAGTGAGCTGAACAGAGCATTTCAAAGGGAAGCTTGAGAAGACAAACCAAAGTTTTATAAGAAACTATATGAGGGGCTGGAATTGGAAGAAAACAGTTATCATTACTCAAGGTGAAAAACCTGAAGAACAAATTCAATCCTTGAAATGCAACCCTCAAGGATTCCATGGGCAAAATCTTTATTAATGCAGAAGTATAAAAAGAAGATGGATTATGCTAAAAGATCCTGTAGAAATGACAGAAATTCATAATGACATAATTTATTTCTTATGACATCCCACTTGCTAGAAATTCAAATTAGGATACATACAGTGAACATCTTACTGTGTTTCTAGTAATTTCTCCAGGGAATTTAGAAAAAATGAAATAACCTATTTCAAAGTTCAATAATATTTAATTTGCTCTAGATTTTTCATTGGTGGCCTAGTGGTAAGAAACTTAGCTGTCAAACTAAACCCTGGTTTAAATCTACTGGCTGCTCTGTGGGAAGAAAATGGGCAATCTCGTCCTGGGAAATTTATTGTCTCTGAAAACCTACGTGAGGGTCAGCTCTGAGTGCGTTCTTACTTTATGGCCCACAATAACAACAGTCATGAAGAGAATTATCAATATGTATAATTTTCAAATGAAATTTTGGCCACTTTAAAATTAAAGTCTTCGGCAGCTAGCCTCCAAGATGTTCCTATTTCTCAATGACTACCTCTAACATTTAAGGGTTTATGACCCTCCGACTGGGCATAGGCTGACCCAGTGATTTTTATCTAACAAAGAGAACAGAGTCAAGTGACTACTTGGGACATGGAGAGAGCATGGATAACCTGCTCTGTGGGAAAACAGTGTGTCCTACTGTGAAGATCTTCAAACAGTATATGGAACAAAAGTCACTGAAAGTCACAGTCAGTAAGATCTTCTGCAGGCCGACCACAAAACACTTAAGTCGGGTGCCATCATGTTGATTCCTACTCAAAACACAATGCTCGGGGGGAGACAAGAAGTGCTCACACAGGGTTTTCTTCACTGCAGTTTTTATGGAAGGAGATCATCAAGTCTTCTTCAGAGTAGGAGGATGGATTCAAACCAGCACATTTTGGGTAGCAGACAAATACTTAACCACTGTTATCACTAAGGCGTCTCAAGAAAACTACAGCCCTTGCACAACTACGTTTATGGTTGTGTTATCTCACAACATCAGAGAGAGAGAAGCAATCCAAGTGCCTATCAAGTGAATGGATAGAAAAACAATGGTACATTCACACAATGGGATAGTACACAGAACTGAAAAACAAAGATCTCATAAAACCTTATACAACCTGGGGGAGGTTGGAAGACATTATACTGACTGAAGTAGCTCAGTCACAAAATGACAAACACTACATAACACAGCCAGTATAAAATAAGACTGACATGGGGGGGGGATGGGTAAAGTGTGCATAGACAACGAACACTACATTAGAACAGATGGGGGAAAGAACAGTCTGAAAGGAATATATGATTGGGCATTATATGTATGACAATAATCTGGAACAAGGGGTGCAGTGCAGGGTGAGCTGGTGATGGAGGGAAGAAAATGTGCAACAATGACAAATAAATATTTTCTTAAAAAGATTAACTACAACCCTAGCAAAACAGCCCTAGCTTCAACCTTCTAGGGACCTTAAACCAGAAACGCTCAAATTAAGGTGCCTTCAGATTCGTGACTCAGAAACTGTTAGTGAGAGAAGTTAATGGTTAATGCTCATAGAAGTCAACAGGATACAAGGTTTGTTACATAGAAATAGAAAACGAACAGGCCTGCAAAACACATGGATGATGTTCCTAGACATTGAACTATGTTACCAAAAAAAGTTTCACCAAAAAAGAACATATTGTAAGTTCCTATGTATATGAAATTCTAGAATACAGTAAGTTACAGCAACAGAAAGGGTATCACTGGTTATCTGGGATGTGAAGATGGTTATGTGTCCAAGAGCAATATGAGAAAGTAAAGATTTACTACAAACTTACACAGCTTTTGGGGCAGACCAAAAAGTGTCTTATATTTTTATTGAAATGCTGTTAAATTTCAGTATGAACAAAGATCACTTCTATTTTCAAAAGTAGTATGACAGCTTTCACATACAAAAGTGCTTTAACAGTATTTTCAACAGAAGAGTTGTTAGTTCATAAAGGAAGGGCCATCTCACACATTAATTTAACCGAATAAAATGAGAGAGGTAATAGCATTAAAAGAAATATGGGAGGGATGAGAGAAACAACATTAAAAGAAACATGGGGAAAACTGAAGAAAAAAAAAAAAAACGGAACAAATTCTAACCAACCTTCTCCCCAAACATATACTCCACCCTCCCCAATAAGGTCAAAGGGAATCACCCCATACAAAAGTGCCCCTTGGTGGTGCAAATGGCTAACCAAGTACTTGACTAATAGCCTAGAAAGACAATATTCAAATCCACTCATAGATGCCTAGAAGATAGGCCTGGTTATGTTTTTCTGAAAAGTCAGTCTTGAAAATGCTACCAAGTAGTTCTAATCTGTGCGCACACACGGGTTCGTTATGAGTGCCACCAGGTATAACTAATTACTACTACTGTTGTTGAGGTGTGATCAAGTCAAGAACAACTCCTAAGTGGCCTCATGAACCTGGTGCCATCCTGTGCCACCCTGAATCTCTGACATACTTGAGTCCATTGCTGTAGTCGGTCAGTCACCTCATTCATGTCTCAGTTCACCTAGTTGAGGATCTTCTTCTCTTTCTCTGCTCCTCTACTGACCCAAGCTTTATATCCATTTTCAAGAAAGAGCCCCATTTAACATGGACAAGAGAGCACTGGAGTCTTAGCAGTGAAGAACTGCCCAGATAACCCAAGGGATTACGATTTGAATACACCAGGTCTCTGCAGGAGAAAGCTGGGCAAGTTCCTCCTGTGTGACTAACTACTTGGAACACCTGTGGAGCGTCAGTTCCTGTGGCTCAGCAGTACTGAACAATGACAACAACATGCCCAATGGACGTGAGGTAATGTTTCTCCATTCACACCTCTAAGGAGCATGCTGGCTGCTCTCTCCAAGACACATGCCTGTATATTCTTTTGGCAGTCCATGGAATAATCAGTATTCCAAAACCACCACTCAAAGGCATCACTCCCTCCATCTACTGTCATCAAGGAAAGAGGTTCAAAGCCCTAATGTTCAAAATGAAGAGAATCTTAATACTCAAGCTTCTGTGTGTGTGTGTGTGTGTGTGTGTGTGTGTGTATGTGTGTGTACACCATCAAACTGGATCTGACTGGTACAGGAGATTGTTCCTCCTTCTCCAGCAGAGCATCTGGTGGATTCGAACCACTCTCCTCTCAGACTGCAGTGCAGCTTCTTGCCACTAGGCTACCAGAGCTCCCCTCAAGCTTTTTTTTTTTTTTTTAAAAAAAAAGGTCTTTCTGCTACTACCATGACTGTTCCAAAGAGAGCCTATACCCTTACTTGGCAGTTATACACTCCTCCAATGAGGTCAGAGAAGTCTATTGATACTACTCCCTCACACTGATAACCTACTGATTCTTGCAGTCTTTCCATGTGTATCCTATCAATTTATCTATTCCGTTGAAAGTATCTGCTGAATATATTAGTTCCTGTAAAAGTGTACCATTTATCTGAGTAAAAAGTTGATCTTTCTCCCATGGAACCTATAGCCTAATTGATACACCACCTTTGCTAAGCAGCGAAACTCCCTACAAGCAATCTCTGCAAGTCCAACCAGTATGTTCTCTGTTGCACAGCCAGCAGGAGGCACGTGGTTTGAATCCAACAGCTACTCGGCAGGAGAAAAGACAGGTAATCTCCCATGTGATGTGCTGTCTCTGAAAACCCTCAAGAGTCAGCTATGAGACAGTCCTTCCTTGATGGTAACAGCCTGGAAATAAGTAGGCTTAATGAAACAGTGTGTAACTTATTGGACTGCCAAACACAAGACTAACTGCTCCATCCACAGGAGAAAGATGGGTGGTGCAGTGCCAAAAATTTATTGTTCAAAACTGGTTTCCTATAGGTTTTCTTTTCACCTACAGACTGGGAACAAACATTTGGTAATAACATCTCAGACAAGAGTCTTATAACGAAAGTTTACAAAATACTCCTGGGCCTCCACAAGAAAAAGACTGATAACGCAATTACAAAATGGGCAAAAGACATGGAAAGAATTTTCACAGAGGAAGATATTAGAATGGCAAACAGACACATGAAGAAATGCTCCAAATCACGGGCAATAAGAGAGATGCAAATCAAAACCACAATGAGGTACCATCTCACTCTAGTAAGAGTGGCATAACAGGGAGCAAGTAATAGATGTTGGACAGGATGTGGTGAGAAAGGAACTCATACATTGTTAGTGGGATTGTAAAATGGTGCAACCACTCTGGAAGGTAGTTTGGAGCTTTCTCAAAAAGCTGAACATAGAAATTCCATATGACCCAGCTATTCTACTATTTGGAATATAACCTGAGACTATGAGAACTGAGGCACAAACTGAGATTTGTACACCAATGTTCATAGCAGCATTATTTACCATCGCAAGAACATGGGAACAGCCCAAATGTCCAACCACAAATGAACGAATTGAAAAATTAGGGTACATTCGCACAATGAAATACTATGAAGCACATAGGAGCAATAACTTTGTAAATTATTGCCTAACTTGGGAGGGACTGGAGAGCATTATGCTGAGTGAACTGAGTCCCACAAGGATAAATACTGTATAAGACCGTTATTGTAGAATGAGTAGAAGGATCCAGGAGGGGTGGGAGAGGCTGGAAGCAGAGGGATGTGGATATGCAGGGGGAAGAGGGGTTAATCACGGGGTTGTACAATTTGATGGGTGGGTGGGTGGGTGAGGGAAAAAGAAATAATTTCCGCCCCCCAGTTTTGTAAATAAACTAGTAGGAAAAAACTAACCCCAGCAACTGTTTTGCTAGCCCCTGACTTTACCATGTGGATAAGTGGGGACATAGGAATAGGGTGTGTGAGCCTAACCACAAGGGGACTAGCCAGCCTCACCACTACCTATAGCAGCAGATTTTAAGAATCTCACCACCAGCAAAGCAGCAGGAATGTAGTGTGTGCCTTTTGATGCCAGAGATTCTGTGCCAGCCAAACCTACAGCAGAGCAGGAACAGCAGCAGTAGAGAACCAGAAACCCAACATGAGACAGAGCTGACCTCTGGGAAGCTACTGCACAGAACCTGAGGCAGGAGCCCAAGTTTGTTGGAGGGTGGGGAGAGCCATAATTGGCAGGACTAAGAGCTATGTAATGCTGGCCGAAAGCCAGGAGGCTGAAGGGCCTGTGGGCACGTTCTGGAAGCTGTCATCACTGAGAAATTATACCCAGCTGCTACCTGAAGTTGTATTTTATGAACTTCTGTAATAAACCACATAATCATGAGCATGGTTCCATGTGCCCTGTGAGCTATTGCCAATAGATTCTAAATCCAGTAAAGAAGAAAGAAGATAAAGGAACGAGCAGAAAGAGGTGCGGGACCATGGGGCCATGTTTGACCTCCTGGGAATTGGAGTTCTGTGTAGATGTTGATGAGGCTGTTCCCCCTTCTGGAGTTAGCAACAGTTACATAAGGCCATCCCTATGCTACTCTTGCTCCATTGACAGACAATTTCCAGTCTTGTAAGTTTGGAGGAGGGGCACTATTGTGTCAGAACTTGACAAAATCAGGGTTGGTTTAGAACCTGGAAATATTATCTTATTGTCTCCATCCAGCTATGTATTAGAGAAAAGTCTGGCAGGGATCACAATTATAATCTTTGCATTCCCACTGTTCCCTTGTAACTAAAAAAAAAAATCCTGAACAATGTTGGGTTGTTCTCTTTTCTTATTCAGCTTTTGTTCATAATGAAAACAAGTACATAAAGAACTGAATGGAAATAAGTTGAGTGAAAATGAATATAATTTACTTTTACTCAAATTTAAAAATGGAAAAGAAAAATAGAAAAGAATATGAATCTAAAGCAACTTAAAAGAGAAAGAAGAAAGAATTTGATTGTTGTTAAGTGCTGTTGAGTTGTAGACGACTCAGTGACTCTATGAACGAAAGACCTGAACACTTGTATAACCTTCATTGTTTCTCCAAGCTCGCAGAGTCTGTGGAAGCAAGCTATTTTGGATGCCACTCCTGCTTCCAAGCTAAGAATATGATTAGGAAAAAAAGAAAACTTTAGAAAACTGCTAATGATTTCAGCAAGGCAGAGAAAAGAAAAAAAAGAATTTGCCATTTACAGAGAAGAAATGTGGAATACCTTTTCCACTCTAACAAACAGGGCAATGAGTAAAACAGACAAAGGAGAGTCAGCTTTCAATTGAATATGGAAAAGTTTACAATGCAACAGAAACAAATGTCTTCAAAATACATTTAAGGGACCAAATCCTTCTTCTAATTTACTAAACATCCAGTATCTTGAGCTCAATTCAGACTCAAGAGATCTTAGGGAACTCTGGTGGCTTAGTGGTAATGAATGGTGCTGTCAACCTAAAGGTAAGAGGTTTGAATTCAAGAACAGTTGATGAGAAAGACAGGCAATTTCTTCAAGTGCAATTTACAGCTTCTGACTATCTGCTGGAGGGTCAGCTGTGAATCAGTTTTCCACCACATGACAGTAACAGTGACCGTAAAGGGCAAGGTGGATTCCAGAGCCTTTCAAGGCTGTAAATATTTACAGAAGTAGGTGATCACATCTTTTTTCTAAGGATTCAAAGCAGTAATATTAGTTATCAGCCAGTGCAGCACCTGCGCTCGTTACTGCCTATAACCAAAGGAGAACTACCCCACTATCATCAATTTGGTTCTGACTCCTGGTGACGCTTCTTTGAGTTTTGGAGGCTGTAAAGGCCTCATCTGCACAGCATGTGGTGAATTCTAAATTGCTCACCTTTTGGTTAGCAGTCCAACAAGTAACCCAGCATGCCTACAGGACTCTAGGTCACCTGGATGTCCCTACGGAATTTGAAAAGTAGGGGTCAATGTTTTTTTCAGTGTCAATGAGCACAAAATACAAGTATCAATGAGTTCCACGTCACAATTTTTATTTATGACATCAGTTTTTTTGTTTAAAAAACGATGACTGGTTTAGACTAGTAAAAGCAAGGAAAAAAAATTTCCTAACACTAAATGCTTGATGCTAATGTTATTGTTAAAGTGCCAAAGATCGGATTACAATTGATAGCACCCTTATGAACCAATCTGAATCCTGCCAGATCCTGAACCATCCTTATGATCATAAGGTCATATGATTTGTGTGTTCAAGCATATTATTAAAGACACTGTGTCAATTCACCTTATTTGGGGTCTTCCTATCTTTCTCGCAATCTTCACCTTTCGGAGCATGTCATTTCTTTCCACAGACTTGCCTCTCCTGATAATATGCACAAAGTATGAGAGATGAACTTTCACTATTCTTGCCTATAAAAACAGAGTGGTAGCACTTTCTTCAAGAAAAACATGTTATTCAGTACACATGGCCAATGTCACAATTCCCGTAGTACTTTTTAAAAATTATGCTTTTAAAATTTTGGATGGAATTTTGATGAAATAGTGATTTTGTTCCTAATATCAAAGTTAGGGGTTCAAATTAAACAGCATAACAAGAGATTTTCTGCTTCTGTAAAGATTTACATTTTTGGAAATCCTCTGGAGAAAATCCTCTAGGGTTACTATGAAATAGAATTGACTCAACAGCAGAACTGACTCAATAGCAGTGGGTTTTGTTTTGGATTTATCAAAAAGTTACAAATTTTATATATATATATATATAATTTATTATAATTATATATAGAAAAATATATAACATCCTCTGTTAATTAATATCTAAGAGTATGATACATTGGTTAAAACTTTGTTGTTATGTGTTGTCAAGTCACCTGAGACTACTGGTAACCCTATGTTAACCCTATGTACAATAGCTCCTAAGCTTGCCCTATCCTGAGCCAGTCTCATTGACTCTCTCACACCAACCCCCACTGCCCCAGTTACTCTACCAATCCATCTCCTCAGGCGGTCTTCCTCTCCTACGTTGTCCCTCTATCTCTGCCAGTCTCACTGACTCCCACACACTAAGCCCCATTGCCCCAGTTATTGTACCAATCCATCTTCTCTGGGGTCTTCCTCTCCTGTGCTGTCCCTCCATCTTTCTGAGCCCCCCTCCAAGGATTGGCCTCTCCTGGTCATGTGCCCAATGTATGTGAGACAAAGCTTCAAACTCCAAGCCTTCAAGGAGAAACTTGATTTCACCCTCTCCAAGACAGACCTATTTGTTTTCTTCGTGGTCTATGGTATGTCCATGACTCTTCTCCAGCACCACAAATCAAAGGCATTGATTCTTTTTGTCATCCTTAGTCACTGTCCAGCCCTCTGATGCATAGCAATTAATTACAAAGACCACGGCTCAGATTAGGCATACCTTAGTCTCTAGACTGTCATTGTTGCTTCTCGGTACTCTGAAGAGTTTCCTGACAGCAGATTTTTCATAGTGAAATCTGTCTTGATTCTTGTAATATGCCATCAAGTCGCTTGCGACTCATAGCAATCCTACATACAAGAGCTCTAAAACCTGCTCTATCCTGTGGCAACCTTATTATCTGACACACCTACCCCCAGGTTTTTTAGATGAAGAAAATATAACTCAGTATTTTGGTTGTTTTATATGTATTCATTTTAGAATAGATTTTATCACAAAAATATTAAATGTTATATATAGCTGAACTGCAATCCCAGAGGTACGCAGTTCAAATCCACCAGATGCTTTGGTGGAGAAAGAGGGACAATCTCCTCCTGTACTAGTCATATCAGATTTGACAGTACACACACACAAAGTAAAAAAAAAAGTTATATATAATTGTAAAACTTGTTTTATAATCACTTTTTGTGCAGTTGATTTTAAGTACAAGTTGCATTTAAGCATATAGACCATATGATGTCAAAACAAGATTCTCAACAAATCTACTTTTACGAATTCAAACTAGGCTACAATGCAGCACAAACGGTTGGAAATAGTAATGCAGTTTGCAGAGAGCAAAGTGTCAATGGAAGCATGGTGCAACACTGGTTTCAAAGTTTCCATTGTGGTAAATTTGAACTTGAAGATAAAGTTACAGACTGGCTTTAAAAGTTAACAAGTGACAAGCTGAGGGTGATAATCAAAGTTAATCCCCTCAGAACTACCTAAGAAGTTGAAGAAAAACTCCAGGTCCATCATGCTGTAGTCGCTTGTCATTTGGAGCAAACCGGAAACATGAAGATGCTCAACAAATGGTACCAAAGGAAGTGAACAGAAATCAAAGCACGTGGCTCACTGTAACATGTAACCACTGGAAATGTTCAGTGCAGTGGTTAGGTCAAGGTGAAGTACACAGTCGAAAAATCAGCTTAGTTCAAAAGATGGTCAAAGTGGCCATTTGATGGACTGCATCTAAAGGAATCCATAACTACTTCTTAAATTCTGGTGAAATCACTCCAGCAGAAAAGTACTACAATGCAACTGTCAAAATAGCAGCAAAATTAACATTTCCATCAGCATTGGTAAACAGATACGGTCTAATCTGCACATTGCTAGACACACATTGCACAAACTATCCTCCACAAGTCCAAGGAAGTCGGCTATCAAACTGCTTCACTAAGCATATTCAGGAGACCTCTGCACAACTGACTACCACTTCTTTGAGCAATCGGACAAGTTTTCACAGGGAACCTCTTCCAATGACCAAGGTGCGTCCCCATCCCAAATGTTTTCAGAGAATTATCAGCTCCAGAATGCTGGGATTTTATGCTATTAGAATAAACAAACTTGTATCTTGTTGGCAAAATAATTTAAGAAGTACAGATTGTAACAGTTCCTATTTTGAGCAATAAAATGAAATTTCAGAATAGTTACGGAATTTTTAAAAATGAGGTTTAAAAACTTGCATTAGTCCTCCCTTTAGAGTTCTGTAGCTTTTATATAATGTTCTCACTGTGTTGCAGAATTCCATCCCAAATCATCTTACATTTAGCTGTCATGCTTCCTTAGACTTTCTCACTCACTCATTACCATCCAACTGGAACCAACACTTGGCTGGCCTTCATGCGGGTTTTTAAAGCTATAAATCACAAGGGAGCAGACTGTCTACCAGGGAGCTGCTGGTGGACTCCAGCCAGGCATGGCCTTTGGTGTAGCAGGGCAGTTCTCAGCAGACCATCCCCCCAGAGCTCCTCTAGCTCTTCTAGATTGAACGCGGTTCTCAAATTAGGTTGCTTTTAATAATAGCCTTGGCAGTTTCCAGAAGCACATTTAATGTACACAGCGCATTACCAAGGTTGTGTTTCTCTGATGGCTCACAGTTAAGGGAGGGAAATATCGTGGTCTAGTCCCAGGGAGATGTGCTTACGCGGCTAAACCGAAGACTCTGGCATGCAGAACCCCCTAGTGGCTCCCTGGGACGCAGATGGGCAGTCTACTCCCAATGATTTACAGTCTCAGTGACCCAATGGAGGGTCAGCTCGGAGTCAGTTCTGGCTCAACAGGAAGGAGATCAGAATTGAGTAAATAATCAGTTCAGTCAGAATATCCAGGATGCTTACAGAGTGTTAGCAAATGGAAAGTAAACAGCAAAAAATAAAAATCACGGTGGTCTCTAAAATAGCAACATAGAAAGTAAGAAGTGGCTCGTGCATGGCTGGGTGGGCACACCTGCAGGTCTGGCTGGTTCAAGCACATAATTCATGTTACAAGCTAGGTGCAAGCATGACTGCTTTTGTTTGTTCTGTCATGGGCAGCCCACACTAAACCCTTTTTCAGACTCCTTTGCGGCTTGGGAGGGGGTTGGGAGCAGTGTACCAAGAGTGAGATTTCTGCTGACACCTCTGGATCTCTTAGCAGAGATTTCTGCCTAACCCAGTCCAGTGCTATTACACGGCGTTCTCTCAGTAGTAACCACATTCGAGTCCTCCGTTTCACTACCTGTTTCTGCTTATCCTGGCGACTGCTTTTTTCCCCAGTGCTAGTTATGTCCTAAGAAAGCTCAAGTAGCCTAGTGATAAGCAGCTGTGCTACAATCCCAAAGACACTCGGTTCAAACCTACCAGCTGCTCTGCGGGAGAAGGATGGGCAATTTCTTCCTGTGAGATTTACTGCCTCTAAAAACCTGGTGGAGGGTCAGCTATTCTAACTCTATGACAAACAAGAAACATTCTAACATGACTGCTGGTTCTTTCTGATGAAGTTTTTAACCGTATTCCCATGTTGACAACTTCACCCTGACATCAGGATTAGGGGAAAGAACTGTTTCTCCATTCACCTTCCTCTGGAAGAACGTTTACATACATTCTCTAACCCTGGAAGATTCAGAGAGCCTGTCTTTTACTGGTCTCACTTCCCCTCCTGATCTGGCCCCCAGCTGATCTCTCATTCAGGTACGCATATTGGTAACAGATCTGGGGTGACTTTTAGAACCAGGTCGCAAATGCCAAATCATCCACTACAAGAGGGTTCTGTACCTACCAAGGTACTATATGAAGCTGTATCAACTTCCTCAACTACATTACCACATGAATTATTCTAGTCCTCTGTGGTATCAGAAACCCTGAAAATTGGTTTTTCTATCCATTGCAATAGCTCCTTTGGGGGCATGGTTTCCAGCTACCTTAACTCTGGACCTGTGGTCATGCAAATTATAAACAGCTATGGGTCCAATTTAAGTGAGTGCTTTCCACACTCTGAAAAACTGGTGGAGAGAGAGTGAAGAGGCTTGGCACTACTGTGAAGAGACGGCTACAATGTAATAAACTAGAGGAACCCGGAGATGGAGCTATAGTTAAAAGTTTTGCTTGCTGAAAGACTGAAAGAAAAGCTGACTTGTAACCACCCTGAGATAAAAGTTTGCTGGATGACTGGGGAAACTACAGGCTTTTTGCATTTGTGCTGCTGAACTGAACCTACTGAAACTGGACTTCCACTCATCGAAGAACAGTGCCTTGATAATCTGGCCTGGGAATGCTGGGCCAAACCTGGACTTGTACTGTGGGATATGATGTGCCTCTCCCACTCCTCACTCTGTTTCCCTAATAAACCTACAATGTGAGTCCAGTCTATGAGGCAAGTGGCAACACAGCCTGGACCCACTGACTGTAAAACAGGTGCAGGAGCATGTGGTGGCATTTTTGACCATATAGTTATTTATACAGTACTATGAATAGTATAGATGGGGTCAGTTGGTTCACCTTTAGGAAGCAGGTTGAAGTCAGACTCGGCCACCCATCCTGCACCTGTTCCTTAAACAACTCCTCCTTGCTAATCTTTAAGTGTCCAGTAGTAAGAAACCAGGATGCAATAATTCAATATTGATTTATTTTATTGATTCATTTCTAGTATGAATGTATAGTTATTTCAGAATTAGCAGCCCAAATCCTTGTGAGAAAGTTTTAAGAACTATAGTGTTTACATGGTTCTTTTCACCCTTCTGTCTTACAGCCACCATTCACTTGCACTGAAGTCAATATCCTGTCCTCTAACTGTTCAGTGAAATTTCATATTTTAACAATTATGTTCTTACCAATGTCTTCTGTGACTTGATAGTACATTATTTTTTTTATATTACATCCTTTTTATTGAACAGCCACTACCACCAGGAAGAAATAGATGAAAAAAAGGTAAGAGTAAATGGTGTGTTATTAGCAATTAGATACTAGCTGCAATTGATACTTTATAGGTCGTGAGCATAATAGTGACAAAAAGGTTGAGTAATTTCACAAAAATTTCCCCATTTATTTTAAGTGTTCATCTGTGGATAGTCAGACTTCTTAAAAAACTTTTTTATACTTCAGAGTCATTATTTAAATGCTTCCAAGACGATTTTATTTAATCTTCATTTTCTTTTTTTCCTATTATTTTTGATAAATGAGTAGTATTTCATTGTATAAATTTTCCATATTTTATTCATTTTCCCAACTTATTGATTGCCGGTTTTGGCTACTATGAATAAGACTACTAAGATGAATCATCTCTTTCTCATTGACACTGACTTGGTTGAAACCCATAGCTAATTCTCCTTTGTGTTTTTGAGCCAGAAAGCGACATGAGAGGAGACAGTTGGCTTATTTGATCTGTCAGGGAAGTGTGGCCTTTGAGCTAGCACCACAACTCCCTAGAGACAACATCATCAGAGTGTCTTAAGAACATTCATACACAGGTTTCTGTGTGAATGAAAATTTTCAATTCAACTGAGTAGAGACCTAAGAATAGCTAAAGGATTATATGGTTTAAGACTGTGTTTAGTTTAGCAGAAACTGCACTAATAACATTGGCAACTGCGTTAATAACAATCAATAACCTTGACAGTATGAATCAAGTACTCAATGACAATTTTGAAGATCATTATTTAGAATTGGAAACCATGATAATGATTAGTCACATGAGTTCTTGTAATGCAGAACAATTTAACATGTTAAAAATTACCTATTTGTGAGTCTATCCAAATAGCACACATTCAAATTTTTTATATACTAGGGAGCTCTGGTGACCTAGTGGCAAGAAGTTGTGTTGCAATCCCAAAGGCACGCAGTTTAGATGCAACAGCTGCTCTGTGGATGAAGGATGGGAAATCTCCTTCCGTGTGATTAACGGCCTCTGAAAACCCGCTGGAGGGTCAGCTATGGGTTGAATACAATTGAAGGCATATGACAAAAACAACAACATACTTAAATGAAATATAATCATAGGATAAAAATAAAATTTCACTTTAACTGAACAAATTATCTTGTAGGGAGTTCTGGCAGGATAGTGGGTTGGGAGTGGTGCTGCTAATAAAAAAAAAAGCACCTATCTGGCAGTTTTAATCTACCACCTGTTCTGTGGCAGAAGATGGGCAATTTACAGCCCCTCAAAATCTGCAGGAGGATCAACTATTAGTCAATTTTGATTCTACAGCAATTAGTGGAATAGAGAAACAATTATCTTGTAGATTTGCAACTGAATTTAAATTCGACACTTGTATTACTTTATTTTGTTGTTACGTGCTGTCAAGTCTCCTGCCACTCACAGCTACCCTATGTACAAGAGCCCTAAACCCTGCTGTATCCTGTGCCAACCTTATTGTCTCTGACACATCTACCCCTATTGCCCCAGTGGCTGAAGTACTTCATCTCATTGAGGGTCTTCATCTCCTGTGCTGTCCTTCCACCCTCCAAAGCATGGTGTCACTCTCCAAGGACCAGCCCCTTCTTGTAGTATGTCCAAAATATGTCAGATAAAGCTTCAGAATCCGTGCCTCCAAGCAGCAGTCGGGTTTCTCCTTCTCCATGGAGAACCTGTCTGTTCTTTTAGCAGTCTATGGTATATTCAACACTCTTCTCCAGCAACACAGCACAAAGGCATCATTTCTCTATCATCCCTAGTCACTGCCCAACTCTCCAATGCAGAGCAAGCAAATGCAAAGACTATGGCCTGTTTATCAGGCCATTATTAGTCTCCTGGCTGACGTCATGTTCTTCAGTACTCTGGAGAGGTCCCTGACAGCCTACTTCCCCAATGCAATTCGTCTATTGATTTCCTGGCTGCTGGTACCAAGAATGTTGATTATGGAGCCAAGCAAATTAAAACTGTTAACAATCTCAATCTCTTCACCATCCATCTTGATGCTGCCAATTGGCCCAGTGGTGAGAATCTTTGTTTTCTTGATGTTGAGCTTCAATCCATATTGAAGGCTTCCAGTCCTTGACCTTCTAAGCAAGCGCTTCAGGTCCTCCTCAGTTTCAGCAAGCAGGGTTGTGTCATCTGCATAACGCAGGTTGTTGATGAATCTTCCTCCAATCCTGATGCCACATTCCTCCTCATACAGCCAGCCTCCCAGATAATCTGTTCTGATTGAAAAGGCATGGAGACAGAATACATCCCTGGTGTACATCTTCCCCAATTTTGAACCATGCAATGCCACCTTGCTCTGTTCTGGCGACAGTCTCCTGGTCCAAGTATATGTTCTGCATAAGCACAATCAAATGTTCTGGGATTCCCATTCTTCTCAGAGTCAACCACAGTTTATTGTGATCCACACAGTCAAATGCCTTTACATAGTCAATCAAACACAGACAGACATTCCTCTGGTACTCTCTGCTTTCAGATCCATCTGACATTCACTATAATATCCTTAGTACCACGGCCTCTTCTAAACCCAGCCTGCACATCCAGCAGTTCTCTACTGACATGCTGCTACAGTTGTTTTTCAATAATTTTCAGCAGAATCTTGCTTGCAAGTGATATTAATGATATTATTTTAACTACAAGTAATTTATAAAAATCAACGGAACAGTTCAGAAAAGTTTACAAAATAATGACTATCCACAACTAAGGCTACACCTACCGGACATAAAAGCTTACATTCTCAATTAGAAATGTTATTAAATAAATAACCATAGAATAAATAAAAACCATGTTGTTGGGAGTCACGTTGTGCTGATTCATCTACAATTCACAGTGATCCTATGTACAACAGATCTGAACTCTGCCCTATCCCGCACCTTCTCACACTGACTGTCACGGTCAGGCTCACTGTGGTAGCCAGCATGTGAACCCACCTCCCTAAGTGTCTTCCCTCTGCTTTTCCCAGCTCCCCTAAGAAGTACTCTGGTTGTACCTCCTCTAAGACAGATTCATTTGTCCTTTGGGAATTCTTATTTATTCAATAGTTTTCTCAGACACCACAATTCAAAAGCATCAGTTCTCTGATCTTCCTTGTTGACTGTCCAACTTTCATAGCATAAGAAGCAAATGAAAATTTCATAGCTTGGATCAGGCACACTTAAAGACTTTAAACCAAATCTTCAGATGTCTCTTTTAGTATATGTGCTGCCCAAGCAAACACAAATCTTTAGATCTCCTTTTTTTTTTAGTACATGTGCTGCCCAAGCGAACACAAATCTTTTAACTTTCTTGACTGCTGCTACCATAGGTGTTGACTGTGGACCCATGTAAAATTTTATCATGACAAATTCCAGGTTTTCGTCAACTATCATGCCAAGATTCAGTGATCAGAATTTTTTCTTTACTTGACACTGAACCATCACCCGTACTGAACATTCCAATGTTTGATCTTCTACAGCAAGTACATGAAATGATCTTTACTCTCTGTGAACAAGATGGTGTCATGTGCCCAATGCTGATTACTGAAGAGTCCATTTTCTACCAATCCTCATGCCACATTCTTCTCAAAATGTTTGCTCAACAGAGTGAAAAGGCATACATACTGAATAGGTCCTGAGGAAGAATATAAGCATGAAGCATACCTTTCCTGATTTTAAACCAGGCTGGCCATAATCACCACCGCATATTTAAATGCTTTTCTACAATGAATAAAATGCAAGTAAACATATTCACGGTAGGGTCTACTCTTGGCCAAGACCCACTGTGACATCAATCAGCAATGATAGTCCTTGTGCCTTGGCCTCTTCTGAATCCATCTTGAATTACCCTTAAACAGTTATCCTTAAACAATCTTCAGTAAGATTTTACTTGTATATCACATTAATGTTGTCATTTGTTACTTTCCATACTCGGCCATGTTCACTCTGGATCATCTTTTTTGGAATGGGAACAAGTATGGATCACTTCCAGGAAGATGCCCAGGTAGCAGTCTTGCAAATTTCCTGCCATTAACTAGGTGAGCACGTCCAGGGCTCCGCCTTTTGTTCAAACATGTCAGCTGGTATTCCATCAAATCCTGGAACCAAGTTTTTTGTCAATACCTTCAGGGAACACTGGAATTAAGTATGACTTAATCTTGATCATTTGTTACTTCCAGAAATGGTTCAATGCTGACCAGTTCTTTTTGATACAGTGGCTCAGTGTATTCCATCCCTCTTTGATGATTTTTATGTCATTCAAGATTTTGCCTATTCCAGTCACAAATTATTATTAATGTCTTCTGACTGCATGCTCAATCAATTTTAGATGGTAACATTTGGTAGAAATCCTCAATTTTGTCATCTTTGGCATTTGTTGGTGCATAGATTTGAGTAACAATTGTATTAATAGGATTTCCTCATATGTGAATGCAAAGTATACCGTCAAAAGAGTACTTCAGAACATATCTTGAAATGCTCTTTTTTTACAATGAATACCTCTTCAAATTATTATTTTCAGCAAAGCGTAATATCTGATACACTGTTTAGAAATGGCTAATACTAGTCCACTTCAATTTACTAATGCCTAGAGTGTCAATTTTCTGTGTTCCATTTAATTTCTGGCAACTTTCACCACTTGTCTGCCAGTTTGCCTTCCTTATGCCACCATTTTTTTAAAATATAATGGTAGGGTACCTCACAGTAGACAGGTTTCAGTGGACCTCCACACTAAGACACACTAAGAAGGACTGGCCATCCATTTTTGAAATGACAGGTCTTGAAAAATCGTGTACATAATGGAAGAATATTGTTTACTAGAAGCTGAGCCCTCAAGGTGGAAGGCTCTCAACATGCAGCTGGGGAAATGCCAACTCCTTAGAGTCTATAGTAATGACAGGGATTGAGGAAAGTTTTCACGCAAAGAAATACCATCATTTGCTGATGTGGCAAGAATCAAATTGAGAAGAAACAGCTGCAACATTCATTAATAAGTGCAACACGGAATGTATGAAATAGAAGTAAAAAAACATACAAAGGTTAATTTTATAAGCACAAAACTGAACCAGAACAAAAACTGAGTATATTTAAATAACTCAACAGTCATTTTTTTTTATCAGTGAAAAGATTCTAATTATATATGACTAATGGCAGGTGAAGGCAGCTTAATGGACATTAGTTATTCCAACGTTCTGTACCTCGACATCCTGAACACTGGATAAAAAAGTTGATTAAATCCAGAAGTGCGATGTCCCTGTCTTGTTTATAGGATTCAATCCAGTCATCCACCACAGACTGTGGGGGGGAAAAAAAAGAGGAAAGTTTAAAAAAAATTTTATAATATAGCAAATAATTTGAAAAACGTTTATTCTTGCTTTTTTGTGTGTCTATTTGAACAAGGAATTGGCTTACCTGAAATTTTTTCTCTATGGCCAAATAAAAGTAGAGATCCTCTTACTTTTAAAAGGCCAATAAAAAGTGAGTTATTAGATCTATAAGATTTGTTCATACTAGAGGGTAATACATCTTACAAGTGTCATAAACTATATTGTTATGTAATTATAAATACTAAAATTCAAAACAAATTATATAAACAACAGAAGAACTGAAAGTACTTTATAAATACAAGGAAATTTTCCAAATAAAGTATCAGTGAACTTAATGTATTAGTAGAATGAAAAGAATGCAAACCAATTTTACCATATGTAATGGTTTTAAGGATGGCTCAATACTAGGAAAGTAAATAATTCAATCAACAAAATAAAATGAAATATAATGCAGCATCTTGAAAAAAAGTATCTGGTATAATTCTACACCCAATTCCAGTAAGGGACCACTCTAGAGTACTTCAGAGTAATGATTTCAGTCTGAAGACTAAGGTGTGCCTGATACAGGCCATAATTTTTACAATTACTTGCTATGCATCAATGAGCTGGACAATGATTAAGGATGACAGAAGAATCAATGCCTTTGAGCTGTGGTGCTGGAGAGGGTGAAACCAAGCTACATCCCAAAGGTATGACTTTTGAAGCTCCATCTCACAAACTTTGGGAACGTGGCCAGGAGGGAACAGTCCTTGGAGAAGAACATCATAATTGGAAGGGTAGAGGTACAGCAGAGGAGAGGAAGACCCTGGATGAGATGGATTGATTGAGCAATTGGAGATGTAGGATTGGGTCTGTCTGAGACGATGCGATTGGCTCTGGATAGGGCAGGTTCTGAGCTGTTGTACATAGGGTCACTATGAGTCAGTCACAGGTGACTCCAGTGCACACAGCAACACCACCACCACACAGGGCCCATCATCTGAAGATGATGACAAAACATCTATTTCAATTCCTAATGTGACACTAACAATTTATACTACGTTAGAAATAATAAAGGAGTAGAGATTAAAACATTGTGGATTAGACTATTAGGCAAGAACTTGCATTAGAAATGTAAAAACTCTTCTTTTTTTAAAAAACCTTCAGTTTTAAAATGTAAGCATACACAAGTAATATAGGAGAGAAAAGAAACGCCAGAAAGAATTCCTAATATAGATGGAACTTTATTTAGACTAGCAGCATGTTATGGACTATGTCATTGGAGCTCCTTGGAACTTGTGCAACGAAGGAGGGATTCCACTTTAGCAAGTACAGCTTCCCAACACGGGAGAACGGAGGAAAGGCACAGGCGTGGGCAGGGCTTCACTGTGCTTCAGGGGTTGCTGTGGGTCAGAGTTAAGCTGACTGATAGCACCTAACAACAACAGTCCTATCATTGGTTATTTATCCAGAAGTAAACCAATTCAAACATTTAAAAGGGTATTAGAAAGCTGAAGAGACACAAGAATGCCATGAATTACTGTAACTTTATGCACACCGTGTGCACATCACAGGGGTGTTTTGTACCCCCTCGCACACTCTCTTGTGCTCACTGTGCGTGTTGTATACGTATGTGTGCTATCTGTGACAAAGTTAGGAGTAGGGATAAACCCTTCCAGGGTTGGCAGAAACAGATGACTGCTCGAGGGATTAGCAAGCTTGCGAAAAAAATGGATGGATTCTGTGGCCAGTAATACTAAAGTGGGTAATGGCTGTGGTAAGAATAAATATAGACAAAACCAAAGCATGCATCTAATAATCAACTCTCGAATGTCTTCTAAAAAGGAAAAATTCTTAAAACATTTGGAAAAACAAGGGGAGGCAAAATAATGAAGATAAAGGCACATTTCTCCCTTTTTCTTTTTAAAAGATAGGCCTGAGGATAAAAACATAATGACTTTTCGGAGGAGGGGGAGTGGTCCTTCCTGTCTTTCTTCAATTTAAAGTTTCTTTTGTTCAGCAAGTATCTTTGAAATAAAGACAAAATATAAACTGAAAATAAGGAAAAGCCACTAGCAAAAGTTGCAAGGCTCTATCTTAGCTGCCACTCTTTCTCCTCAGAACCACTACTGGATTAAAAGTGCCAGCAACCTGGAGCCTCTCTGTCGTTGGCACTGTAACGCAACCTGGACTACAGCACCAGAAAGTCTTCAGGAAGATGTAACAACTCTAAACTTGCACAGAGCAGAAAAACGGTCTCAGAGGACATTTAGAAAATCTAACACCAGAAGTTACAAAATACATAGGCTTTTCAAAAACACATAGAACACTCATCAAAACATTCTATAAAGCAAGTCTCAATGTTATGGAATGAAATACTTACAGATATTACCTGGCTAAGATTATCTGAATTAGGCATCAGTAAAAAACAACCAAAAAATTCCAAAATGGCTTAACTGTTGTTGTTATGTGCCGTTGAGCTGCTTGTGACTCATAGCGACCCTATGTACAACAGCCCTAAACTCTGCTCTGTCCTGTGCCACTCACACTGTCTCTGACACTCCCATCCCAATTACCCCAGTCACTGAATCAATCCACCTCATAGAGGGCCTTCCTCTCCTGCACTGTCCCTCCACCCTCCCAAGCATGATGTCCTTCTCCAAGGACCTGTATCTCCTCACAACATGTCCAAAGTATCTTAGACGGAGCCTCAGAATCCTTGCCTCCAAGGAGCCACCCGGTTTAACCCTTTCCAGGACAAATCTGTTTGTTTTCCTAGCAGTCCATGGTATTCTCAATACTCTTCTCCAGCACCACAGCTCAAAGGCATCAATTCTCCTTCTATCCTCTTTGGTCACTGTCCAACTCTCTGATGCATAACAAGTGATTGCGAAGACCATGGCCTGTATCAGACGCACCTTAGTCTCCAGGGTGATGTTGTTGCTCTTCAGTACTCTGGAGAGGTCCCTAACAGCAGACTTTCCCATGGCAATGCGCCTTTTAATTTCCTGGCTACTGGTGCCAAGAGTGTTGACTGTGGAGCGAAGCAAACTAAAGCCGTGTACAATCTCAATCTCTTCACCATCCTAAACTAGTAGGTATTATTTTTAATATGATGAAAATGAAAAAATACAGAATGCATGTGTTTGTACGTGATGCATCTAGATCCCGGTATACAGGAGAGCATAAAGCAGGACAACCTCTTAGCCAACCAAACACGCAGAGGGACCCAGGCACCAGGCTTGGAAGCTCAGCAGCACAGTCTTAAGACATACCGTAAACTGCAAAGAACTCTGGTGGCTTAGTGTACAGCAAGTGATGCTCCTAACCCAAAATCTGCCTATTGCCCATGGTTCAAATCTACTTGAGGTTCAAATCTACCAGCAGTTCCTTGTAATAAAGAGCGCATTTCCTCGCTATTACAAAACACAAATCTGGAAGAATATTGTTTTCAGATGCCATCAAGTCATGGGAAACAGAAATGGGGGAAAGCACTAATGAAAAGGAAAAGAGTAAAAAGTAACATGAGACAGTACAGAGTATATAAATTGTTGAATAGAAACTAATCTGCTCTATACACTGTCATCTAAACGAGTGGCAGGAAGCTGCACTGCAATCCTGAAGGCATGTTCCAATACACCAGCTGTCCCAAGGGAGAAGGATGGGGATGGGCAATCTCCTCCCGTGCTATCAAATGCCTCTGAAAACCCGCTGGAGGGTCAGCTATGGATTGATTCCGACTCGAAGGTGCACAACAAAACATAATAAAATGTTCAAAGGAAGGAGAAAAAACAAACCTGCTGCTTAGAGAATTTTAAGTTCTAATATTTTATTATTTTAAAAAAGGTCTAAATCAATTATTTAAGCTTCCATTCTAAGAAGCTCTCCTATAGATTCTCATGTAGGTTAAGTTCTTTTGAAGGCGAAGATGAAAATCTACTGATCAATAGTGAATCAGGGCTCCGGACGATAATGCAGGATAGAGTGAGGTTCAGATGTGTTGACTATGAATCACAGCTGATTTGATGGCACATATTAACAATTCTAGCTAAAATTAATGGAAGAAAATCCAAGCATTTAAATAAATCTTACTTAAATTCTTACGCAAATTTAACTCAGAAACATATAAACAATTTGATGCACATAAAACTGTCAAATGCCAAGTATTATGGACTGAATTGTGTCCTCTCAGAGTAAATACTGTAGATCTTTTTACAGAGAGGTTGGATTCATTCATCACTGTTGCACTTTTTCCTCTCTTCTCCCCACTCCCTGCCTCCCCTCCCCCCAGTCCACTCTGCAATGCATCTCTTATTCCAGATTGTTGTCACACATAAATTGTATAATCACACACTTTTCTCTCCCTCATTTGTTCCAATGCAGTGTTTCTTATCTGTCCTCTCTTTTCCTAGTCTCCCTGAAGTTCTAGAAATCTTAACCCCTAACAAGAGCTAGTAAAGGATGAAGTTCAAGCTGCATGGCAAAGGAATAAGGCCTGAGGAATTGATGGAATATCAACTGACATATTCCAGAGAACAGATGCAACCCCGGACATGTGTATCAGGCTGTGCCAGCAAGTCTGAGAACCACCTGACTAGCTGACTGGAAGAGATGCATATTTGCTCCAATTCTCAAAAAAGAGGATTCAATAAAAACCAAACTTTCCACAAATGAATGGGGACAAAGAAAGAAAACAGAAATCCTAACCGCTGTCGAGTCTGTTCTATACGTGATTGAGGGTGAGGCTCCACTGGGTTTCCCGGACTGTAAATCTTTACAGGGGTCGGCTGCCTCTTTCTCTCTCAGGGTGGTTAGTGGATTCGAATTGCTGACCTTTTTGTTATTAGACCAACACAAAACACTATGCCATCAGAGTCCGTGAGCTGTGTGAGGCCCAAATATTGTGGCTAGATCTCTTGTTCTGTCAAGACAGAACTGACTGTATAAAACAGGAGGCGACTGTCTCATGATTCTCCTGAGGAACCACTCGGTGGATTCAAACTCCTACAGAGGTGTCAGCTGTGGGTTAGCAGTGCAACTCCCTACCAACGACATCACCAGAGCTCCCTCATACAGCTTACCAATAATGGGAAAGGTGACACGGGACCCTTCTGAGGTACGGGTAGGACTATGCAAATAAAGTGTACAGAATTTGATTAAAAAGACTGGTCAATTTTGCAACCACAGCTAGGCTTTTTTAAAAAATGACAACTTGGTGAGCTCTGGTAGCCTAGTGGCAAGAAGCTGCACTGTAATCCCAGAGGTACACAGTTCGAATCCACCAGATGCTCTGCTTAAGAAGGAGGGACAATCTCCTTCTGTACCAGTCAGATCTGATTTGACAATACACACAATAATTAAAAAAAAAAAAATTACAATTCCAGGATAGAGCAGGGATCTTACTGCCACCAAGAAGAGCCAGGAGTGGAGTGTGTTTTTTGGTTTAAAGCTCCTATTCAACAGAGACAATGTGACACCAGAGACACACTGAGAATCAACAATAGAGAAATGGCAGCAGCAGATGCAGCAGAACCAGGATGCATGCACTAGACAGACCAGCACTAGACAGACCAGGAGATTTCTCAGTGGGAAGAGCCTGGTTGATGGAGTGAAGTGTTCCTCCAGGCAATGGGCTGTGCAGTGATGTTTGCTAATTTACATAGCTGGAGGGGACTGCTCTTGTCTCTGGGCTTAGTTTAGGAGAGACTGTCCTGACAGTATAAATGGGATACATAGTATCTTTGTTGAGTGTGACCAGGCAAAATAACCAGTACAGAACTCTAAGGAGGGGACTGGTTAATTTTACAACCCTACTAGCAATTTCTGCTCCTAAATGGATACTTTCTTAACACAACTCTTAAATATGAGTATTGTCTTTAGGTCCTCTTGGGCCAATGCAAGGAATTGGTGAACCCAACACCAAAAGTAGAAAGTACACTGATAGAGATGTTTGGTGCCAGAACTGGCGAGAAGGTTGGAGGGTGGATACCTCTCTGACCCTCAGCCACAGAGGAATCAGCTGATGTGAATCCTCCTCCCTACTTGTGTAATTTAGAGGAGGTCAGATGACCTCTTAGGCCATTATTACAACCAGAAAAAAAGAAACCCTTAATGAGTTTATACAACACAAAAACAATCCCAACAACATATTTAAGCCCTGCAGAAACAGAGAAGAGCATGTGGCACCTAACTTCTAATAAAAGCAAGTAACCAAGAAACACAAGATATGTGAGGAGCGTTTCTGCATGAATTAATCAATTTACTGACTTTAAGCTTCAAATATAGCCTCACTATCTGCTCTCTAAGAATGAATTAAGACCTTGTAAGAAGAGGGGTCTGGAGAGGCAATGCCAGAGAGAAAACACTGTGAGGGGCACTCTCTTCCCCATCTACTACGCTGGGTTCTCCTTTATTGTACTCTTACTATACAGGGTAATGAGTCAGTAATGAGTACATGAAAGGAAATCCAGTTATGGTCGGCCTCCCTGGAGAGTGCGGAGTCCTTGAGTAACCTCACAGTTCCAACCTGGGGCTGGGAACGGCCTTCTTGGAAATGCCCAAATCCAAAGCTGTTGAACCGATTCTGACTCCTGGCTACCCTCCACTGTATTTGACAGCAGTATACAGTGGAGGAAGAAGAGACTGCCTCTGTCCCAAGGTGTGGAGAGTAGAGCTGAACCAGTGACTGGCTGATTGGCAGCCTAATACCTAACACACTATGGAGAATGGCATGTTCTGACTACAGTGTACTATCTCTCCCTGCACATTTATTATAGAGTGTGAGAGAGAGTGTGTGTGTGTGTGTGTGTGTGTGTGTGAAAACCAAGCCTACTTGGAGAAGGGCCACCATGGCCTTCTACAGACTCTGTTTATTGATAATTGAACAGTTAATGACTGGTCTTTGGTGCAGACTGAGGCCCAACAGCAGGTGATCAAGGATTCCCAGGGAGGAATGGGTGAGTCTTGTGGTTTCCAGCCCCCTGCCGCGGAGCCTGAGACGCTGTCGCTGCTCCAGGAGGCTCCCACCGCCAGGCCCCAGGAATCCCCTCACCCAAGAGGGACGGCGGGCAGTGCATTTGCCCCCAGCCGAGGCTGGTGCAACAGAGCCGCCACGCCACCACAGAGTGGACCTGTTCTTGGAACCAGGATGGTGGCCGTGAGGTTTAGGTTTCCTTGGGCAGGCCAGAAAAGATGATCACCAATACAATGGATTGATGAAAGTTACTGTGAGCTGTCTACATGAGGACACTTAACAGTGGCAGCATGTCCGAGATGGCAGACATCCTAAATGCACCACATATTTTAATCTGTTGAATGCCTCTGCCAAGAACTATTTAGACGTGGGGGGAGTCTGTACACCACTTTCAGGTTGCCTTCCCCATTTTAAAAAGGAGGGCAGCGACACTTCAAATTACAGTATGACCACTTATTGGGGGCGGGGGGGGGTTAAATGTACTGGTGTTGGAATTGGGGACACTGTCTCTGGCTACAAAGTCTTCAGTCAGGCAAGGGGTCCGGACTTGGGGGGGAGACAGGGGACGGACTGTGCCAGCCTGCCCCTAGGGTGTGTTGCCTGGCTCAGGGCGAGCCATCTTCAGCCCTCTGGGTGAGCTCCGCAGCCCTCAGGTTGTGCCATCAGACCCCTGGGTAGAAAAAACTGCCTAGGGTATACAGAGAATTTTATCTAGACTACTTTCCTCCACCCTCTTCCCCAGTATACCCAAAATTAACACCCCTAAAGCCCTTCTATTTATAACTCACAAGTTTGTTCTCTCTAGGTTTGCTCCCCTTCCTATAGGTAACCTTAACAGTAAGTTTTACTCCAGACCTGACCCTGAACCCAGTTCCAGAGACAAAAAGGAAATACAACTGCCAGCTAAGGAAGCAAAGGAGGATGGAGCCTCAGGGTTCAGTCAGCCATCCCCACTGGACCCACCTGGGAAAACAGTTTGCAGCCCAGAGGGGAGTAAATGTCAGGAAAATATCTTCTAACAGACCAAGACGGCAAGATCACCAGTAAGGTGATAAAGTGAGCTCCCTTTCCCCCTTCACATCAATGCCACTGTTCAGTATGAAGAAATCAGAGAGTCTGCACCCATTTCCCAAAATGAGAAACCCAAAAGTGAATAAGACAGTTTATTTAATCACCATTAGACTATGCTTACCATTCCCCTGTATCATCTGGTGCTCACTGGATCCTTTTCATTTCCTTCACCTGCTCCCCCCACCAACCAAATTGTGCAGCCTGGCAACGGCATCCTTGCAATTTTCATCCCTGCCCATCCACACCCTTCTGCTCCCAACCCTTACCTCCTTCTATCCCCAACATATTTTTCCCAATAAAATAATAATAAAAAAAAAAAACACACCAAAAAACAAAACCAAAAAAACCACCAAGCCAGTGCCATCAGTAAATTCCAACTCGTACAGACCTGCCTTCAAGTTTCTGAGGCTGTAAATCATCTTTTAAAAAAAATGTTTAAAAATCATGTTGGGCTTTCACAGACATTTTGTTTTACAGTAATTATAATGTCTAACCAAATGCTTATTAGGATTACTTTCCCTTCAAGTAAATTATCTATTTATTCATTTTTATTCCTCTTTTCTCATCCCTGTTAACCTTCCAAGAGTGATTCCATCTGTGTGTAAACCTTTCCTCAGATGTTTATATGAGTTTTTATAGAACATAAGTGCTGTTTGGGGGACTGACATGTAACATGCGTTTTCCCACAACATACAGCCAGAGTGATGGCTTAGAGCCAAGGATGGTGAGGCTTCGGCTCCCATATGATAGGTATGTTGCTAGGAACAGCTATCCAATAGGTATATCATGCATGCAAAGGCAGAGAGTGAGTGAAAGAGAGGAAAACACCCAGTAAGGTGGACTGACATGGTGACTACAGCAACAGGCTCAGGTGTACCAGTGATGATGAAGACGGCAAAGGCTAGGGCAGGATTCAGGTGTGTTGTTCATAGGGTTTCTGTGAGTTGTACTCGATTCAATGACCCCAAACCAACAATGGCTAATGGTGGAGGCATGGGCAATCTCCTCCTGTGAAATATACTGCCTCTGAAACCATGGATGGTGCACTATGATGGTAAACCCCAGCGACAACGAGAGCTCACGAGGGAGCTCTGGTGGCTTAGTGGGAGCAGCACTGCTAACCCAAAGGCTGATGATGGATCAAATCTACTCCTGGCTCCACAGGAGAAAGAGAAATCCTTACGGGTAGTCTACAATAAAGGATCAACTGGGAGTCACTTCCAGCTGAAAGCAGTAAGTGAGTTTTTGGTTTTGGGGTGCTTTTTAAAAAATTATCTAACTTTATTATCTTTTTTTAAAAAAAATTCTTTTATACTGGTTTGTTTACAAAGTTTGCATACATTGTTTTTCACACTGGATCTTTCCCATGTCCTTCACACCCGCCTCCACCCATCAAACTGTTCAACCCTATGATTAACGCTTCCTTCTATCCTCACTCCTCTGTGCCCCCCCATACTCATACTTGTTCTACAATAACAGACTTATAGTTATTTGTTCTTATGGGATAGATAATTCACTCCACATAAGGCTAGAGTCTCTCCCAAGTTAGATAGTAATTTTCAAAATCATTGTTCCTGCAAGCTGCGTAGTATCCCATTGTGCGAATGTACCATAATTTCTCAATTCGTTTGTGGTTGGACATCTGGACTGTTTCCATGTTCTTGCAATGGTGAATAACGCTGCTATGTACAAGTCTCCATTTGTGCCTCAGTTCTCACTTGGGGTATATCCCAAGCAGTGGAACAGCTGGGTTATGTTTTGAGTTAAGTGTTCTAAACAATTTTATCATGCTTTTGTTGGCCATCTGAGTATTTTTGATGGTATGTATTCATGTTTTGTAACTGGTGTGTATTCATGTTTTGTGTTTTTTTCTTCTTGAGTTGTTGGGGTTTCCTAAAAAATTAAGATGAGTCCTCTGGCAGAGGTAACATTACTATTATTTCCCAGTCTATAGGGTCTCTTTTAATTTCCAAATAAAATTAATTTTTCTTCTAATTGTTTTACTTCAGTATATGGCATGAGGTTTTAAGTTCTGTTTAGTTTTTGCAAATTGTTAACCAATCCTCACAATTTTAAAGAGAAAAAAAACTGTAAGAGAAAGGAAATTAAAATTTTACATGTACTAGGGTCTGTTTTGGTTCAGATGAGCCATCGGACGACTGCTAAGCCACTAACACTTTATCTTTTCTATTTCGTGATGCAGCCCAAGTGCTTCAGCAAGTCCTGTGTGACTCTTAGTTTTTCACGTTTTCTTGACTATGTAAATACAATTTGTTCTTTTCAACCACTGTGGCAAGTTCCAGAATAACTCCTAAGTTTTTAATTTATGCCATGCTAGAGACAAAACAATCTTACTTCCTTCAAGTCAGCTACAATTCACAACAATCCCCTATCAGGTTCCACTGCTATAAAATGCAACAAGGGGAGTCTGCCCATACTTTGCACATACTGCTGCAGCTGGATTTGAACTGCTGAAGGTGCTTGGCCTTTGGGTTAACAGGGCAACTTCCTAAAGACTAAGCCACCAAAGTTCCCCGACATGTATACATACATCAGTTAACTGTAAAAGGTTTTAAACGGAAATGAAAGCCAATAAAAGTAACACTGATTTTCAGTTTTTAAAATCCCACACATTACAACATTTTTGTTTTTCAAAATAACAAGTAATAACAGGAAGACATTTGGGGGAAAAAATCAGTGAAATGTGCCAAAAGACTAGAAATATTAGATACTTTTCTCAATTCTTCAAACCAGGAACAAAATTCAACTTTGTTGAGCAAACAGAGAAGCTTAGAAGTTTAACAAGAACACCTTGGACGGACTCACTCTTCAAGCCAATCACTATGGAAGATTAAAACGGTAGCTCTGTCCCAAGATAAAGCTCAAAGCTGAACTGTAAAAATGGATCAGAGCAAGAAAGTAGGCACAGTGTGGATATGTTGTGTGTATGATAATTCATACCGTAAACCTAAATGGGTAAGACTGTCCTGTGCAATTTACATCTCCTGCAAATCTGCTGGAAGGTCAGTTACGAGTCAGTTCTGACTGGAAAGCACATACCACCATCAAGAGTACATGTAAATTATGCTTAAAAATAAGAATTTTAAAAATTTATACATCCAGAAAGAAATTTCCACTATTTATTAAGTGCTTCCTATATGCAGTTTATTACAGGATGGAGTATACTGAATACAAAATGTGTCCTCTAAGACAACAAGAGTATTCCCAGATCTGTAAACAGATGAACGGACCAATAAAATTTATATACATACAATGGAACATTACAAAACACAGACTCAACGTCCTCTAGTAGATTCGACCTCATAGCAAACATTCATTAGGCTTTCAAAGCTATAAACCCAATGAGAATAGAGTGCCTCATTTCCCTCCCAGGAGGAAGCCAGCAGACTTGAACCACTAACTTTTTTCATTAACAGCACAGCACAGAACCTACTACATCACTAGGGTTCCTTAAAGGGATAATGCTGCTACCTCAGAGTTGGCTCCTACAACTAATAGCAACCACAAATACAACTGACAAGATCCTGTCCAATCCTGTCTGTGCCCCTTCCAAGATCTCCATTCCGTCCCAGTGCAGCCTCTCTATCACTCTACCTTGGGGAGGGTCTTCCTTTCTTTCCTGAGCTCGATTTCACCATACCATACCATACCATACCATACCATACCATACCATACCATACCATACCATACCATACCATACCATACCCTTTTCTAATGACTGGTCCCTTCTGATAACAGCTCCAAATTGGAGGGAGGGGGGTGTGCCACCATCTTTGTTTCCAGGAAATATTCTGGCTATATTTCTCCAAAGATTTATTTATCCTTCTGGCAATCTATGGTGCAACCAAAATTTTGCATTTTTTTCCAAGGTATACAGATAGATTAATTAGAAAATTAAGTCACAAAAGATGGACAGATCTTCCTCCTTAAAGAGCGAAAAATACGAAATAGGCCACAATCATTATTCTCTGCCAGCACCGTAATTCAATTTTTCTTAGTGGTTACGCAATCACTTTTCACCTTTCACATGCATATTAAGTAACTGAAAATACCAAGGTGAGATGCACCTTAAGCATGAAAACGTATCTTTGCTCTTTAGTACTCATAAAGATATCCTTGGCAAATCTGCCAAATGCAAGAAAAATAATTTGATTTCTTGACTGTCAGTCCTATGGGTGTGATTGTGAATGCAAGTAAAATGAAATCTCTGGCCACTTCAGTTTTAGCATTTGTTGTTTATTTGTCTATTTATTGGTTTATTGTAAAGATTTTTGTTTTCCTTACTCTGAGTGTAATCCACACCAATAGCTACTGTCCTTAAGCTTTATCAGAAGTACTTCAAGTTGTCAATGTTTTGTGCAGGCAAATTTGTCCACATGTACAATTTAGTCTAGTGATTAGTGTCTATAACCCTAATAACTCCTCTTCACATAGTCCAACTTCTTGATTTATTTGCTTGAAACAAAGTGAATAATTGTGGTGAAAAAAAAAAATACAAACCTAACACAAAGTTCTTCTGATTTCTTGTATTTACTTGTTTCATGTAAATAAGAACCCACATACTTGTACAAGTGACTTAATTCACTCAGAGTGATGTTTATCAAGGTCCATTCATGTTGTAAAATGCATCAGGACTACCTTTCTCAGTAGAATGCAGAAGGATAAATAACGTAAGATCTCATTTATAAAAGAATAAGCAAATATTTTCAAACTAAAAATGATGAGAAGATACCAGGAGTAGGAAGGAATAACAAAGGGGGAGATTTTATACAAGGGACACTGGTTTTCTCTAACAGTAGAATGATTTGGAAAAGGAAAGCAAGAATGATTGTACAATTTGAAAAATGGGATAAATATCACTGATTAATATACATATAAAACTGTTGAAATGGCAAAAGTTCTCTTTGATATCTTTTTAACACAAAAATGAAAATAAATACCTAAGGCAAAAACACATCCCTTCGCCAAGATGGTGCAAAGGCGGTAAAGGACAACCATTTCTTAAGTGTCTAGCTAGTACTTGGTATGAAAGAAGTCCATTTCTACATTTGGTTGGAAGAGGCTCATCATATAAAGAGATCTGTGAGGGTTGTCTTACATTTAACAGTTGCTTTTCAAATAAAAAGTTATGTTTAACCACTTATTTCCCCAATAAATGAAAAAGGCAAAGAAAACAGTCTCTGCTAGTTGCTATCAGAGGAAACTCTGGTGGCTTAGCACTAAGGAGTTGAGCTGCCAGTCCAAAAGCACAAGGTTTAAATCCACCACCAGGTGCTGCATGAGAGAAAGATGGGCAATCTCCTTCTGTGCCGTTTACTGCCTCTGAAAACCTGCTGGATGGTCAGCTATGAGTTGGTTCCAATTTGACAGTACATAAAAACAATATTTGCTTATTCTACGTCAGATTGTTTGGATTACATAAATTAGACGTTTGCATTTAGCAAACTAAGATCACAAAAATTAATTTGAGCTGGAGTACAGATTGCCAACAATTGCTTAAAAGGAAAAGGTATCAAAAAGAGATGCTCATTATCTTCCGTAATTGCTGTACTTTTACAGAGACTAGCTGCAAAGCTTATGATTCTTTTTCTAACCATACTGCCACCTCAACACAAGAGATAGTGGCACACAGGAGAACCAACTACGGACTCAAGAGTCATTTTATTAGTCTCATAATCTTATTCTAAGCAGTCATCTCTTAGGTAAATTCGCTAATGTATATCTGATTCGGGAAAAAGAGCATTAGACATATATGACAAGGTCTTTCTCAAATAAAATACAAGTTTTCCTATAGCTATAATCTAGTATTTGGCATGATATATTCCAGAATTCTATACAATAACTATAATAGAAAATATAATAGCTGCAGAATCAAAACTGGTATTAAAACACAGTTAGAGGTGAACTTTAAACTATATGATAAACCTAAGATAATTGTATCTTACTAAGAAATGACATCAACGTGAAAGAGCCTACTAATAGCAACACAGGGATATCCTTTCCGATTCTCTTCATGCAATTCTCAGAAGCCAAAGGAAGGGGTTCCTGGGTGATAGCATGGTTAGTTTTGATACCTACCAACTGAAAGGGTCATCGTGAAAGTCCATTTAGGAACTTCATCGAGAAAATGCTTGGCATCTCCTTGCAAGAATGAGAGTACAGCTGTGCTAAATTCTATGGAGTACAGCTCTCCTCAGACGAATGCCAAGTCAACAACAGTCAGAACCGATTAGACAAATAATGGTATTGGTATTGAAAACTGACATCTATGAACTACTCATGAGGAAATGAAAAATGAAAATATTTGCTGACATGCTAAAGACTACAGCTAAGTTATGACAAATATCAGGAGTTTCCCCCAATGGTGTATTTATCAAATCAGAAAATAGTGATAAGCAGAAATAGTTCTTTTATAATTACTAATTAATAAAATTACTAATTATAGCTTTAAAAACACATGGAAAGTCTGTATTAAATGGCCAAATAATTGCTCATCCTACTTTTAATCTGAACCCTGACATCAGTTAATCTCTTATTTGGAAGACAGGAGATCACCAAGCACATTGTAATTTTTTTTTTCTTTTAAAGAAAAGGAACAAAACCACTGTTTACAAAATTTCTTTTCAAACCCAAGTTTATTATTACATATTTAACTCTCAACACTTGCTAAGATGCCAGGATTCATGTACAATTAGAAACCATTCTTAACTTATAAAATCCTGAAATGCATTAGTCTCAGTGTATTAGCATCTTTCACTAATCAATACTGGGGGGAAAATGAAATTCTTTTTGAAAATTCATCCTGGCAATGTTAACTTCACAGCAGACTGAAACTTCTTGGCTCACATTTCAAACAAAATGGCAAAGCAAGATCAATGACAGTATTAGTGTTCTATTTTCTCCTAGCTCCCCTAAAGAATAACAGTTCACCTTAGATTAAACTTAAGAAAAAGTGTACACATAAATTGACAACAATTTTAAGACTATCTCTTCTGACAAGATTCTTATTAATGTGGTCCCAACAATAAATTCAAAAGTCTGTAACAAACAGGTGCTCTAAAGAGCTGTTTATAAATGCTTTAGATGATGTGTAACTATGCCTTTCTTGATGCTGAGATATAATCCATATTGAAGGCTGCAGTCCTTGACCCTTTGCAGCAAACCCTTTAAGGCCTCCTCAGCTTCTGCAAGCAAGGTTGTGTCACTGGCATAATGCAGAATTGTTAAGTCTTCTGCTAATCTTGATGTCACATTCTTTTTCATAAATGCCAGCCTCCTGTTTTGCATATAGATTGAAAAGGTATGGCGAAAGGATGCATCCCAAATGCACTCTATTCTTCATTTTGATCCATAAAGTATTTCCCTGCTTGGTTTGGACAATAGCTTTCCGCTCTAGGTACAGGTTTTTCATGAACACAATCAAATGTTCTGGGATTTGCAGTCTTCTCAATGTTTATCACAAGTGGTTGTGATCTTCATCCTATAAGCATTCTAAATGGACTGTTGTTATGTGCTGTCGAGTTGCTTGTGACTCACAGTGACCTTATGTACAACAGCCCTAAACCCTGCTCTATCCTGTGCCAACCGCACTGCCTCTGACACTCCCATCCCGACTACCCCAGTCACTGAATCAATCCACCTCATAGAGGGTCTTCCCCTTTTGCGCCATCCCTCCACCCTCCCAAGCATGATGTCCCTCTCCAAGGACCTCTCCCTCCTTAGAACATGTCCAAAGTATGTTAGACGAGGCCTCAGAATCCTTGCCTCCAAGGAGCAGCCTGGTATAACCTTGGTTTAACCCTCTCCAGGATGAATCTGTTTGTTTTCTTGGCAGTCCAGGGTACATTCAATGCTCTTCTCCAGCACCACAACTAAAAGGCATCAATTCTCTTTCTATCCTCCTTAGTCGTTGTCCAACTCTCTGATGCATACCAAGTGATTGCAAAGACCATAGCCTGTATCAGACACACGTTAGTCTCCAGAGTGACACCACTGCTCTTCAGTACCCTGGAGAAGTCCCTAACAGCAGACTTTTCCATCGCAATACGTTTTTTGATTTCCTGGCTAGTGGTGCCAAGAGTGTTGACCATAGAGCGAAACTGATTAAAGTTGTTAACAATCTCAATCTCTTCACCATCCATTCTGATGCTGCCAACTGGTCCAGTGGTGAGAATCTTTGTCTTCTTGACATTGAGCTTCAATCCATACTGAAGGCTGCAGCAAGTATTTCAGGTCCTCCTCAGTTTCAGCAAGCAGGGTTGTGTTACCTGCATAACGCAGATGGTTAATAGATCTTCCACCAATCCTGATGCCACACTTCTCACAGAGCCCAGCCTCTCAGATAATCTGTTCTGCATACAGGTTGAAAAGGTATGGAGATAGAACACATCCCTGGCGTACGCCTTTCCCAATTTTGAACCATGCAATGTTTCCTTGCTCTGTTCTGATGACTGCCTCCTGGTCCAAGTATAGGTTTCACACTAGAATGATCAAGTGTTTTGGGATTCCCATTCTTCTCAGAGTCAGTCAGTTTGTTATGATCCCAATAGTCAAACGCCTTTGCATAATCAATGAAACACAGACAGACATTCTTCTGGTATTCCCTGATGCATCTAACATCAGCTACAATATCCCTAGTACCACGACCCCTTCTAAACCCAGTCTGGACTTCCGGCAGTTCTCTGCTGATGTGCTGTTCTAATTGTTTTTGGATAATCTTCAGTAGAATTTTGCTTGCATGTGAAATCAATGAGATTGTTCTATAGTTTCCACACTCTGTTGGGTCACCCTTCTTTGGGATGTGAACAAATATAGATCTCTTCCAGTCAGTTAGCCAAGTGGTTGTTCTCCAGATTTCTTGGCACAACTTGGTCAGCACATTCAGGGCAGCATCTGTTAGCTGAAATACTTCAATTGTTATACCATCTATTCCCGGGGCCTTATTTTTTGCTATTTCCTTCAAAGCATCTTGAACTTCTTCCTTCATCACCATAGGCTCTTGCTCATATGTGATTTCATTAAATCCTTCTGTCTGCCAGTTCTTTTTGATACAGTGACTCAGTATATTCTTCCCATCTTCTTTTAATACTTCCTGGATCATTTAATTTTCTAAAACATCCTTGAATATAGCAAGTCGAGGTTTAAATTTGTTCTTCCGTTCCTCGAGCTTACGAAATGCTGAGCGAGTTTGGCACTTTTGATTTTCCGACTCCAGTTCCTTGCACATTTCATTGTAATATTTTGCTTTGTTATCCCGTGCTGCACTTTGGAATCTTCTGTTCAGCTCTTTAGTATCTTGAATTCTTCCTTGTGCTTTGGCTTCTCTACGCTCCAGTGCAATCTTCAGAGTTTCTTCTGACATCCATTTTGGTCTTCTTTTCCTCTTCTGTCTTTGTAATGACCATCTTCACTCTTCCTGGATGATACATTTGACATCTTCCCACAACTCATCTGGTCTTCGCTCATTAGTGTTCAAGGCCTCAAACCTGTTCCTGAGATGGTTCTGAAATTCAGGTGGGATAAACTCAAAGTCATATTTTGGTTCCCGTGGATTCGATTTAATTTTCCTCAGCTTCAGCTTGAACTTGCATATGAGTAGCTGGTGGTCTGTTCCACCATCAGCTCCTGATTTTTAAGAACTTGCCAAGTAGGTTGCTTTTCTATTGAACCACCATGTCTGTTTTATTGGAGATCAGCCGCTTGAACTACCACCCCTACCATCTACATCAGTTCTCAAACTGCTCAATCCTAATTCAAGCCCGAGTCTTCTCTGTCCTAATCCAAGCAGTCTGACACTCTTGCTGCAAGTATACAGTATCTTAAGTCATGAATTTTTTCATGTTTGTGAATATTGTAAATTCCTTCACTTCAAACTCTGCATTCACATTCTAGACCTCTTTGTATATCACAAAATTCCAAACTACCTAGGATGGCCTTAAATCCCTATCCACTAAGGACCTATCAAACCCATACCACGTCTAGCCACCTCAGCAAGAAATTTAGTCCTGTAACTTCTCCCTTTAACTTAGTGTGATTTCCTGCCATATATACAATGTCATCATAATTCATATGAGTGTTATTATAACTCATATATGAATAAGGACAATTTAAAATGTAACAGACTTATATTGATACTCATACCAGAAAAAGATAGCCCTAAATTCTATGATACATTAATTAAATGTCTTAAATTGCCTTCCTTTTGATGACCTTCATTTTCATCATAATAAAGATTATTCTGAAATTTTTGCTCAGGTATCAAAAAGTCACTTATTTTAGTTAACTTTTTCTTGTTTACTACAGAATTTATAAATTTCTTCTATAATTATGTAAAGACATGGAATATCAGAAATATGTTACAAAGAAAACCATTATAAAATTATTTAAAAATCCTGCCAGTAAAGAATAACTTACTATTAAATGTAAGGCAGGAGAATTATGTAAAGTAACTAGTTCTGCATTAGCACTAAGTAACATCATGGCAGATGACTGGAGTGAAAAATCTACCTGTCTTGCTTTTAATGCACGAACTGAAATCATATAATAAGCAGCAACTCTAAAAAATCATAATAGGTACTATAGAATATTTGTCCTTGATCGGTCTTTTGAGACCTAATTATCTAAATTATTAAACCCTTTCCATTTCTATCACCAAAGACAATGCGATTCCCTCCATTCTTGCCAACCATACTAGTCTCAAGAAAAAGAAAGGATGTGTGTATTTGTATTTTTAGCATTTGTCAAGAATGTGAAGAAAGGGCCTAAGCACAATCAAGTTCAAAGTAACCAGATGACAGACTGTAAAAGGAGAAGCTGACAAAGTTTGTCTGAATAATGAATAAAAATCATGAATGGGGATGATATGTAAAACACCTAAAGCAATTCAAAGACTTAAGCCTGTGTACATCAATGTGTATAAAGCAGTTTTAACTCTTTTTTTTTTTTTTTTAGTTTTAACTCTCTTGAGAATGCATGTTTAAATGGTCCTTTTTGACACGAATGAGGAAACATTCATATCCCAATGATGCTGTTAGTGGAAAAGATATTTATAGACTTGGAAGACTATGCCTATCAGATCAGTCTTTGCCTTGTAACAAGAAATTCAGGACCCCAAAAAGACTATGCTTGCTGAAAAACAAGTTCCTGTATAACCATGGTAAGTTAATATTATTGTTCTTTTTGCTGAATAGCAGCTACAGTTTAGGTGGAAAGTTAAACTATTTTAGGAAGTAGCAAAGATATAAATTTAGTCTTCAATGCCATACCTGCAAATCAATAACTCTGTACATGCACATGAAGCCAGGCTGCTCCCTGAAGGCAAGCATGGTGAAGTTTTGTGTCAAGTTATTTTGGGCAGGCTGTCAAGAGAGGTGAGTCCTTGAAAAGGACATCAAGGTTAGAAAAGTCAGAGAAAAAGAGGAAGCCCCTCAACCAGATGGACTGACACAGTGACTACAGCAAAGGGCTCAGGTGTATAAGTGATCAGGTTAGAGGCTAGATTCAGATCCATGTTTATCGCCATGAGTCACAGCTGACTTAATGGCATCTAAAAACAACAATCCCTAATGTATATTCACGGGACTATGATGGGGCTTGTCCTTAGAAAAGGACATCATGCTTGGAAAGCTGGAGGGTAAGACAAGATGACTTTCAAAGAGATGGACTGACACTGTGTCTGTAACAATGGGCTCAGGTGTATCAGAGACAGTGAGAACAGCATAGATCTAGCTGCTAGGAGCTGTAATCGACCTAAGCACCTAACAACATCATTGTGACCAAAACAAAATAGATCATTTCCTGACACGATGACAAAGGGAAATTACAAAAGAAATAATAATGGAAACATCAACCAGGTTTGAAGTTGTAAGGTTAGTACATCAAATATGCCAAAATTAATAACAATGTTGTGTTATTCAGCTATAAAGAAGAATAAAACCCTGATGCATGGAAGCAGAAGTCACTACAGAGGACATAATATCTAAACTGATCCAGTCACAAAAGGACAATGACAGCATGGTATTACTTACACGATATAAATTTTAAAATGAGGTGTCCCTCTTCATAAAAATTCAGAGGCAAGTGAATTAATTACCTCTATCATTCAAAGCTGATTCCTATGAGGTGCAGAAAAAAAATTGTGGCCTAATCTTTTTACATATTCTGATACCTGTTCTCTTCCAACCATATTCTCTCCCTTTCTGTTGGGTTTAACAGGTCACTGTAGTGGTCACATAAAATTCACAAACCATAATCATAATAATGGGTCCATGGGGAGAAGTAATCAATCAACTTCATTACTTCAGAGTCAACTAGGAAGCAACAGGAACTACTTAGGACAGGATCATTTGCTCAAGACAGTTTCTACTTGGCTAGACCACCACAGTCTTACTCTCAGCCTAAATTACCGCCGTGTCATGTGTTGCAAAGCTCCTTGGCTATACCATCAAAGACCCTCATGGACCCCCAATCAAACAGGAAGCCTTGTGACAAAGGCTCCCAGCCATCTCTGGGATGGTAGGCCTGATGTAAACTTCTAATTTCAGAGTGGGAAGCTCACTGCACTAAACAGGTGGGTCTCCTGGTTCTGTTACCGAGCACCACTGCCACCGACACTGTTACAATTCTCTCCACCTCGCCGGTCCAGGAGATTCTCTTGTCACAGACTCAGGTTCAAAGGTCACACTCTGTTCCTGACTAGTCTGAATGCGACTGCCGTTGCCTACCTCTCTACTTCTAGGATTTGTTACCTTTAAGTCTAGAAGGATGGCAGAAGTGGCCAACTCTCTAGAAGGGTTCAAGGTGCCTTATGTGCATGGCAACAACTCTTGTCAGATAGACTGTGGCTGAAAGTAGAGATTACCAGAAAGATGTTTATTTGTGCTTCATTGACTAGACAAAGCCATTTGACTGTGTGACCACAACAAATTATGGTTAATACTGAGAAGAATAGGAATCCAAGACCATTAAACTATACTTATGCAAAAACTATACATAGACTAAGAAGTAGTTGTTCACATAGGGCAAGGAACACTGTGTAGTTTACACTGACCAAGAGTCAGTGGGCCAAACAGAGTAAGAGAACATCACATGGTTAAAAAGCAGAAAAGGAGTGCATCAGGATTCTATGTTTTCTCCCTATCTATTCCACCCATATGTTGAGCAAATCATTTGCAAAACTGGACTATATGAAGAATGTGGCATCAGAGTTGATGATACAAACTTGCTTAGAGACAATGAAAAGGACTGGAAACATTAGTTACAGCAGATCAAAATTATAGCTATCAAAAAAAAATACAGCTATCAATAGATTACATTTTAACAAAAAGAAAACAAAAATCCTCATCACTAACCAAAAGACAACATGATAATAGACAAAGAGAAGTCTCAATTTGTCAACGATTTAATTTTACTTGAAGTCATAATTAGCGACCATGGTAACAGCAGTCAAGAAATTTGAAGATGTGTTACATTGGGGAAATCTGCTGTCAAGGACCTTTCCAAAGTGCTAAAGAGCAAGGATGTCAGTTGAAAGACTAAGGAACCAATCCAAGGTCTTTTAAATTACTTCTTATGTATCAGAATGTTGGTCAAGGACTTAGGGTATCAGGAAAAAGTGGTGCCTTTGAGTTATGGTGTTGCAGAATATATCAAATATTCAGCTCAATGTCAAAACAAACAAGTACACCTGGGGGGGAATACAACGAGGGTGCTCCTTAGAAGCAAGGACAGAGACATTTTCATTACTTCCCCAGTCAATTTAAAAGTTTCTAACTATTCTCTGTGATTTCAGTTTTACTCTTCATCTAATTATCATAAATTAGTCACTTCCTCTGTTAAATGCCATCCATTTCACAATAAAGTCAAGACATTCAGTGATTTTTGGTGTCTCATAGCTGAGTCTCCAGAATGTGTTCAGTGTGTAGAAAGCTAAAAAAATTGGCCCTCTTTCTCCTATGGAGCAGCTGGTAGATTCAAACCGTCTGCTTAAGGGTGGCAAGTGCAAATCCTTATCCACTAGGCCACCACCCACCTTGTTGATACATTCTGTCAAGGAATTAAAGATGAGTGACTTTTTGGTTTGTTACAAAGATAGGATTCTGCAGGATGTGTTTCAACTTCTCATCACTTTCAGTAAGCAGGGTTGAATCATTTGCATAACTTAGGTTATTCATGAGTCTTCCTCCAATCCTGATGCCACATTCTGAAAACACTCAAGCTTCTTGAATTATTTAATCAATTCCAGATTGAACAGTTGTGGAGAAAGGATACAGCCCTGAAGCGCATCCTTCCTGGTTTGTGAGCCATGCCATGCTCCTTTGTTCTATTTGGACAACAGCTTCTTGGTCTGGGAGTAATTTTTGCCTGAGCACAATTAAGTGTTTTGAGATTTTAATTCTTTTCAATGCTATCATGACCCAAACAGTCAAATGCCTCTGTATAACCAATAAAACACAAGAAACGGCTTTCTGGTATTCTCTGCTTTAGGGCAAGATCCAGCTGCCAACAACAATGCCACCTCCTCTTCTGAATCCGGTGAAAATTTATATCCCAGTTCTCTGCCAATGAACTATTTCATCCATTTTGAATGACCTTCAGCAAGATTTCACTTGCGAGTGATATTAATGAGATTGTTTGATAATTTCTAAATTCTGTTGGCTCACTTTTTTTTTTTTGGGGGGGGGATTGACATAATTATCTCTTCCAATCATTTAGCCAGGCAGATGTCTTTCAAATTTCTTGGTACAGAGTAGTGATACTACCTTGTAATTATAGTATAATACTTACACATCAAGGGAGCTCTGGTGGCCTAATAGAAAATTATGCTGTAAACTCAAACCACGTGTTTCAAATTCACCAGTCACTTAATAAGTGAAAGACAGGATACTTCCTTCTGTGGGTTTACAGCTGCAACAGAGTCAGCTATGTGTCAGTTCTAACTTGAAGGCAACTAGACTGTTAATTTAAACACATACGGTACCTTGGTGGCTTAATCGTATTCTGATTACTTCAAATATTTTGAAACTTTTCAAATCATGTCAATGTCTTTCAAATTACATTTACTTCTTTATTTCACTGGCCTACATTCGAAGTGAACACTAATTAAAATAAATTCATCATGGTGACTCCACTACATGCCAGATCATATATGGGCTCGGAACAATGGGGGCTTTTACAGACCTAGTAACCAATCTGGGAGCTCTGATGGCCTAGTAGTAAAAAGCTGTGCTGTAATCTCAAAGGCATGTAGTTTGAATCCACCAGCTTTTCCATAGGAAAAGGATGGGCACTCTCCTTTCATGCAATTGACTGCCTCTGAAAACCCACTGAAGGGTCAGCTCAAGTCAGTGTGGCTCAATGGCACAGAACAACAAGAATCAGCAACAATACATCAACTGACATTTCAATTAAGTCCTGATAATAAGGAATATTTTTTACTTTTCTTTTTCATCAGTTCTTAATTTCCTTCAAATAGAGTTTCGGTAGGTTATCAGATCAAGGAAAATCTGTCTGAGTACTAAAGGGTACTAGAAAATTAAGGCAGAACCTAGGACAGCCTCAGACAAGATGACCAGGCTAAAGTTCTAACATGTGTAGTTACCAACAGGTTTCTAGACTCTCCTTAATGAATACAGGACCTCATTTCATGATGTACTTCTAGTCCTTTAAGACTCGAGATCTGCTTCTATATCCTAAGCCTTTCCTACTAGTGACTTGGATCTCGATCACTTATTTATTTCTAAACTCAGTAATATCAGTATTCTTTTTAATATTTTATAAAATATTACTTTATGTTTAAAGCAAGGATGTAATAAATGGTGAACAAACTGTCATCTTCAACTGGACATATATAAATTTTTTAAACATGTGTGCCATTTGCCTAGCTATTATGTCTAGTAATTTATTTATAAAAATAACTTAAGATGTCTATTTCAGAAATATATGGAAAATTTATTCACTGAAGTGCTCATTTCACTGGAACAAAATTGCAAAGAGCCCAAGAATGATTTAAATAAATCATAACACAATCATGTCAAGAAATATTATGCAAATAAGACAAATTCAGAGAAAAAAATCTGATGCTCACAATAGAATGGTTAAGAACAAAACAATTACAAACATTGGGAAGACAGAAATATGTAGCACATGGAAACTAAGTAATGCACTGCTTGAACACTACTGGGTAATAACAGAAATGAAACAAAATATGTCTTCAAACAAATGAGGATTAAAATACAAAAACAATATATATGTGGCACAGCAAAAGCAGTGCCGAGAGGTAAAGGTAGCCATCAAGGCACGAAGTGGAACCAAAATCAACCCCATCTTCACCATCCTCAGCAATTAGAAAAGCGCAACAAGCAAACCCTACATTTTCCAGAAGAAAGAAAATAATAAAGACTAGAGCAGAAAATGTTCGGTTTGTGTTACTGGTCTTTCACTCCACAAATGAGTGGTATCTTTTGGGAGTTTCACTTGCCCATTTAACCAACAAGGGCCCAAGGGTGGAGGGAATACTTGGATTATCATTGTCAACAGCATTCATTGGGCCTATCTTTAAAACTCGATAGGGTCTTCAGGCCAGATTCATTAATGTTAGCATTAACATTCTTTAAGTGGTACAGCAGTTTCTCTACTTGCTGTACTGAATTAGTTGGAGTTGCTGTGATGCTGAACATTGTGCCATAGCTGTGTCAAATGCCATCATGGTTACCCATTATGGATGGTGTTTAGAGAAACTTCCAGATTGCTTCAGGTTTGGAAGCAGAAGTGGTATCCACTTCCTAAACCAGATGCCTCTGGAAACTCTATAAACTCTATCAGCATAAAGAAATAATGCTAACCGTAGAACAGAGTCCAGGTCTTTTTTCCATAGGGTCGCTATAAGTCATATTTGACCTGACTCTTAAATCACTACTAACTGAGACTAGTGTTGTTACATTTTGGAGGAATGCTTTTCTACTTTGCACATCATCAGTTTTTGCCAAATTTGCTAAACTGAGGCAAACCTGAAACCCAGGTTTGCTGTGACGCTGAACCTTGTGCCATTGGGATGTGAAATCCCATAATGGTTTCCCAATGTGCATAGTGTTTGGTCGAGGTCCCAGTTGTAAAACAGGTTTGGAAGCAGGAGTGGCATCTACTTCCTAAACCACATGCCTATGTCTATGAACTAAGAGAAATGGCAACAGTAATATAGAAAGATATTAGGTCTTTTGTTCATGGGGTCAATATGAGTTGTGCTTGACTCGACAGCAATGAATAAAAACAACAACAGAGCAGAAATACAAGAGACCTGGTAAAGCAGTGTCAGGCTGGGGGTGGGAGTATGGTTGGTAGGTGACAGCAATGTTCAGTTTCCAGATGCTCAGGGGGATTAAGACTGGCAAGCCTGCGAATATTCTCTGACTTAATGAAAAGTTACCACCATTTAGAATCGACTTGCAAGGAATGGGTTTGATTTGTGGTTTATAAGAGCAGAAAAAAAATGAAACAAAAACCAAAAACAAAGGAACAAATGTAAAAAAAATACTAAAAATTGGTTCTTTGAAAGGATTTTAAAAAGTACACAAGCCTCTAACAAATCTAACAAAAGAAAAAAGCAAGTAACATGAATAAGAAGTTAACAGGCTGTCTCACAACAGAACCAAATGAAATAACAGAATATTATGAAGTAGTATGATCCAACACATTTCAAACCCTAGAGGAAATGGGCACATTTTTAGAAACTCTGCCTACCTAAAATAACACAAGAAGTAAAAATTTTAAAAGACATACCATGGAAGAAGAAACTGAGCTGTGGTGGTTCCCTGCTGTGGAGTCAGAACTGAACTGACTCAGAGCTACCCCTCCTAAAGGCTTTCAGAGGCGGTGACTCACACAGCAGAATGTCCACTTACTATCACAAGAGCAGCTGGTAGATTTGAACCACCTGTCTTCAAGTTGGCAGGGCAATTCCTTAACTATCAGGTCACCAAAGCTCCTTACAGATTCATATGTTATTAGGTACCATCAAGTCACTCCAACTCACACCAATCCCATGAACAAAAGATCCGACTCTTGCCCTAACAATGCCATCCTCATAATTTCTGGGTACTCCAGCCTACTGTTACACTGTTATAGTCCTATGTTGATCCACTTTGTTGAGGGCCTTCCTCTCCTTCTCTGAATTTCCATCTTTCCCAGTTTGATGTTTTGGACACATGTCTTTAAAAAAAAGAACAAAAAACGCCCAGGCCCAGACGGCTTTACTAGTTAATTCTATTACACAATTATAGCAGAGTTGACATCAATTTTACTCAAGCAATTTCATAATATAGAAAAAATAATACTTCCAAATCTTCTTATTAAGCAAGTCTAATCACGATATGAAAGCCAGGCAAAGACCACTAAAAAGTAAAATTATGGACCTATATTCCTCATGAAGAGGCAAAATGTTTCAACGAAAGCTAGCATGGTAATGCAGCACCTTATACATCATGTGATAGGCTTACTGGTCTGATACAGACTGGCAGGGTCTCCAGGACTTTAAGCTTTTGTAAACCTTTGGGACATGGAACAACATTCCCCTTCATGGCTCAGTGTTCAGTCAAACAAAAGATAGGCCTGAAAGGTATCAGTAACAGCAGGGGAGCACTCAATACTTAGAAATAACAGTATGTAATGTCAAAGAGCTCACTGGCCCAAGGACATGCCCCAGAAGGCTGGAAGGGTAGGATAGAAAAATTAATGGAAATGAGAACTGAAAAAAGTGTGATTGATTACATTAAAGTACCAGAGAATGTTAGAACAAAATTTGTATGAGGATTGAACTGAAAACCATTAACTTTGTAACTCACCCTAAAAGAAAAAGAAAAAAATAATTGAAAAGTTCTAGTCCTGAAAACCCTATGGAGCACTTTCACTCTGTACACTTGGGCACAAAGGGTTACCTACATATAAGCATGTGCGTATGTGTGTGCATAGATATACATGAATGTGCTATTGAATCATATTGGGCTCACAACCTACCCTCCAGGGGGGTTTAGAGGCTGTAAATCACAGGAGAAGAAATAGCCAATCTTTCTCCAGTGGAGTGGCTTTTAGGTTGGCAGCACAACTCCTTACAGCTAGGCCACAAAATAATTGTAAAGTTTTATTTGAAAATTTAAAAGCCAAATAGTGAAGCACATCTTTAAAATTTTCACATAAAAACAAACCACTTCCATTTTCTGGCTTTTTCTTGTTTCTACATATAGGCGAGAATAAAAGAAATTTCATAATATTATTGCTATAGCTTGGAGAGAGAGATTCACAATGAATGTGAATCAGCTAGATATCAACAAGTTAAAAGACAGATTACATGATTAATATGTTGTCTGTTTTTAATTCTAAATGTAGTTTTAAATAAATGAAAATGGAAAAATTGAACAAAAGCAAATATTAAAGGTTTAACTTTTCAAGAAATAATGATAAAAAAAACCTGCAAACTGTTTCTTTTCTACCTGCATTATCAAGTAATAATAACACCAGCATATCAGATATAGAGGAGACCTAGCCCTCACCTCAGAAATTATCATACTGTGACAACAATGCGATGCAAAAGGAAGAGCAGAGACACTAAGTCTCACAATGACAGTTGTGGAACAAAAGCTCAGGGGCAAGAACCTTTCCTCACTACTGCCTCAGACAAAAATCTTTCCCTGAAGCTGGTACATGGGATTTGGACTTACATCCTCCTAAATGCATGACAGACATCAGTGAGAGAGACCAGCAGCTTTGCAAGGTGCAAGACATCACAGAAGTGACTTGTGGTTTAAACCAAGAGGTGGCTGTGGGGAGGGAGGTGCTGGGTGAGGCTGTGGAAGTGCAAGGTATGCTGATGTAGCAGGTAAAGGAAAGGTCCAAGACACGTGTGCTGGGATGGGCGGGAGGGGAACACTAAATGTATTGGTTATTTCTGTAAGCGAAATGTCCTTCATCCGTTCATTTCAGTAAAATGCTTGTCTGACAGATATTGTTATCAAGTAATACTCAACTGTAAAATATCAAACTAACTAGAAGACAACCACTGTACAGTCTATTTCAACTCCTGGAATCCCCAAATGTTGGAGAACAGAACTCTGCTTGGCAGTATTGTCAAAGTTTTGACTTTGTGAAGCTGCTCTTCAGGCCTTCCTTCAAACACACTTTTAGGTAGGTTCAAATCACCTAACCTTAGGTTGGTAGTGGCTGGTTTATCAAATTGCCCAATCCCAGGATTCATATACAACTCAAACTACTGGTAAAGAAAAAGAATTGCTTCCAATGAAGCACTGATAAAATTTTGAGAGTAATACAGTATTTATGTAGCACAAAAGGTAAAAATCAAGTACCACTAAACAATTTTACCTCTAGTATTTTAAAACGACTAAACATAGAGAAATAAACATAATGAATAAACTTTAAAATAATAAAAGATCCACTAAATGCATGATAAATGTTTCACTATTATAATTATTAAGAAGCCAATAAAACTGCTCTTGGAAAGTATTTCATGTTTGTTGAGTAAAAGAGAAAAGAATTTAAGGTTTTAAAAGATCACAATAATAAATATAAAAACTTACCATATTATTTAGAGTTATTCTTAATTCACTATTTATACCTTTTATATCTTTCAAACACTTGCAATACACACATTCTTTTTATAAATTAAATTTTAAAACCGTATTTTTCAAAATCTTACACAGCTATCATTTTGTCAAACTCAATATACTCAACAAAATGTACTCCAAAATGTATGTAACTATTAAACAGAATGGTATTCCTGACACTATAGATAACCAGATAAATTTCTGGATTACATAATCAATACCAACTATAAACTCTCCACACAATTGAGTTTCACATAAATTACCGAGTGTTCTGTTTTGGACACAAAGGGGAAAAAAACACTAAAAATTTACCTGCATTGCACTTTTCCCCAGTTTCACCACCTCAAATAATGTAACGGGTTCCCCTTCCCCATTCTGCTGCGGGTGCCCATTAGCTCTTCCACGGCCTGCCCCTCTAATTCCAGCGTCAATTCTGCTCTTCTCTCCAGGAGATTTTCGAGGTTTCTTATTTGTAGACTGAATGGAGAGATGGGGAAAAAAGGATTAAAGAATTAAATGCATGCTTATGTTGTTTTATGCCAAATTATCTCAGATTAAATTTGATCTCATGAAAGGTATTTATAGTACAGTGGATTACTTGTTGGACTGGAGTGGATTAACTAGAAGATGTACAGTTTGAATGCATGAGTGCTCCTTGTGAGAAAGGTGTACTTTCTCCTGTTAATATCTGCAGCCTCAAAAACCTGCAGGACCGATGCCAGGAGGTGGAATGAACACAACAGTAGTGGATTAGATTTGGATTTAGAGTTAAGAGAAGTATTTCCTATGGGGGGTAAGTGGGGTTTTTTTTTACAAGACACTTTCGGTTTTAATAGAAAGATTATAAACAAGAAAGTGTATGTTCACAAATAAAAGAATGAAAATGTTTAATAGTTCTTCTTATAACTGTGTTACATTTTTCTTACTATTTTGTAAAGGAATAAACATTGTTAAAGATGATCATTTAATCTGGCCCTGCTGATATTTATTTCATACTCTCTTTGAACTTCACCACTTTCTCAGAAATGTTTTCAGTAAAATATTTCTTTCCATACTCAAGTACTTCGCATCCAGTCATCCAGTGTTGTTGCTGTATCCCATTAAGGCAACCACAGTTCATAGCGACCCTACGAAAAAGCACTCTGAACTCTACACTAGCCTGAGGTACTATCTCCAACACAACTGACTCCAATGATACAGGCATCACGTCAATTCCTCTTATTCATGATCATCCTCTCTTGTGTTTACTTTCTACTTTCCAATCATGATGCCCTCCCACAAGGACAACATGCCCCTCCTGACAACATGTGCCATGTATGTGAGAAAGTTTCAAAATTCTTGGCTCCAAGGAACAACCTGATTTCATCCTCTCCAAGATAGATCTGTTCATTCTCTTGGCCGTCCATGGTTATGTTCAATCTCCTTCTCCAGCACCACACCTCAAAGGCACTGATTTTTCCTCTGTCATCCTTATTTACTGTCACTGGCTAGCTTTCAGATGATTATCAAGCAACTGAGAAAAACCTGGCTTGGATTGGGTACACCTGAGTCTCTAGACAGACATCACTGCTCATTAGCACGCTGGAGAGGTCCTTGACAGCAGACTTTCCCAAACCAGCTCTTGTTTTGATTTCTGCCTTTTGAGTGTTGGTGCCAAAAGTGTTAACTGCAGATCTGAGCAAAATCAAATCATTAACAATTTCAATCTTTTCTCCATCTGTCATGATGCTGCCAATGGGCCCAGTGGTGAGGACTTTTTTTTGTTTTCCTGATGTTGAGACTCAATCCATATAGAAATCTGCAGTCCCTCCTGATCTTCTGCACCAAATGCTTCAAGTCCTCCTCTGTTTTGGCAAGCAAGATGTGTCATCTGCCTAACACAGGTTGTTGATAAGTCTTCCTCTAATCCTGATGCCTCTTCATGAAGTCCAGCATACAGAATGAAAAGGTATGAAGAAAGGATACATCTTTGATGCACTGCTTTCTTGGATTTTCAACCATGCCGTCTTCCCTTACTGTGTTTGGACAATAACATCTTGGTCTAGGAATAGGTTTTCTATAAGTGCTGGCATTGACAGTGTGAATCAGAAAATCATATGCTCTACTATGCTGGGAATGGAAAAATAATGAAAAATTGGCTTTATTAATAGTCAAAATGACCATTTCTATCTAGATCCATCCTGAAGTACAACATGGTGACAGGATAATATCTATATGTATACACAGAAGGCCTGCTAATACCATCCATTATCATTCAAATACACATGCCAACAACTAAAGTCAAAGAGGAGGGGGAAATAGAAAACTTCTACCAACTTTTGCAGTCTGAAATCAATAGACTATGCAACCAAGATGCAGTACACAACTGGTGAATGAAATGCAAAAGTTGGGAACAAGAAAAAAGGCTTAGTAGTCAAAAACTGGTGGTGGGCTTGGTGACAAAGGAGGGTGTATAGAAGCTGAAAGAATGACAAGAGTTTTGTATAATCAAGGATTTATTCAATGCAAATACATGTTCTAAAAATACGCAAAAAGTGACCATACACGTGGACTATTAGTCACCCAATAAAGCTGAGACCACTATTGATAACTGGGAATATAGCAACAGGCCAATGAACCAACCCATCCCCCTGTTTTGTTAAAATTTACCACTGCCATCTGGCTGGCTCGGTGATCCAGTAAAGACAGAGGAGACCTACAACCCACCGAGGACTTCCAAGCCTGTAATCTTGACAGAAACAGATTACACATCTTTCTCTTTGGCTCGGGGCAGCTCCTGGGTTCAAACCACCATCTTTTTGGTTAGGGCTCCTTTGACAAGAGCTTACCTCTTTAATTCCTTCCACTCTCCTTTCACCAAACTAGATTTGTAAAGAAAAGCTACTACCATATTGGTTTCTTGTTTCAGAGACACAGGTAATTTGAGAAAAAGTCTGTAAGTATGTCATTAATTCTTATAGATTTCCATTTATATATAAACGCAATGAATGATTAATCAAATTTACACATGAGATTACGTTGGTAAATGCAATAATGGATCTATCATAAAACTCTGTTAACGGACCACTTGGTTGTTTTCTGTTATCAATTTATTAGCCCTCAGCTCCCAATTCCCCCTTATTTGTCCTGCTCTCTGACACTGAAGTGGAGCTTTGTAAATATACGTCCTTTGCTGTCAGGTTATGTCCTTTGCAAGGTTAAGTTCTGTCACGTGGCTACTTGAGGAACACCTACAACCACAGGGAGAAGAGACATCTCTTCTTGCTTCCAGAAAATGTGAAATGCATTTCTTTGTATGTTTGGATTCCTTTATAGTATTCTTTCATTTCATTTCATCTCTCTCCAACCAAACCTAATACCATTGCGCCTGTGCCAAGCCCCACCCATCCCCTCACTGACCCACAAAAACTCTACTGAACACTGGAACTCACTGCCGCGGAGCCGGAAATGATTCACAGCTGACACATAATCAGGTTTTCAGGATGCTGGAAATCCTATGGGAGGAAGTTTGCCATCTTTCTTTTGTGGAACCGCTGAGATGCAGCACACAATTCCCTACAGGCTATGCCACCTGAGCTCGCTGGAGTCCTTAGAGAACCATGTAGAACCACCCTCAAGTTTCCAAGGCCGTAAATCTCCAGAACTGTTCTTCAACAAAGACTCCAGTGAATCCAAGTCTCTCACTTTTTAAATTAACAGGCCAATGCCAAACCCTCTTTCAAACTAGTCTTCATCTCACGCTCTTTAGGAGCTAACAAACTAACAACCAATACGGTGTATGTGAATGTGATTGTCAACAGTGATAAATCATAATGATAGTATACATTTCATGTGAGGTGATGATGCATAAGGAGTTTTTATTCTTTTATTCTTACACAAAGGTTGGTTTTAGGTGGGTTTTTTTAACTCTAGAATTACAGAAAAACTTCAGAGTATATCATACATAGTTACTACAGTTAACATGTTACCTTAATATGGTACATTTGCTATTAATTATTGACCCTATATGGAAATTGATGCATTAACTCTGCTTTCCTCAGCTATCACCTCCTTGCACACCACCTAGTTCTGTGTCAACGTCAATCCTGCTCAAGACATGACATTACATTTAGTCCCATGATGACTTGTGCCTGTGACAGCTTCTTAGACACCCCTGATATTTATGACCTTCAAAGAGTTGAGGAATAGTGGTCAAGGAATTTGTACTACATCCTTTAAGAGGGTTTTCTCCCTCTCAGTATTATACTGGATTCTATTGGTGGGGGGGGGGGGAGACCACATTCATCACCTCATATGACATGTATAATATTCATTATGCTGTGATACACTGTTGACACTGTCAATAATCACTTGACTGAGCAGTGTTTGTCCAATTTCTCCACTGCACCTACTGCTTTTCTCTCTGTTCTAATCATTTGTTTACATCAATATAGACTCATAAATAGGTGTTTGTTACTAATTTTTTTGTTCAGGTTGTTTCAGCTTTAGTCACTGAGAACTCCTTCATTGGCTATTGTGTTTTGTTGACATAATCCATAATTATGCATCTGTGTTTACATTTGTTTTTAACCATCTCTTTTCAAACAGAAATGCCTTTATTTCCTTCTCTTCCCATATCGGCTTAGCAAGTACTTCCAACACAATACTGAATAGAATGGTAAAAGTGGGCATCCTTCTGGTCCCTGTTCCCAAGGAAAATTATTTCAGTGTTTCTCCATTGAGAATGATATTGGTTCTTGCCAGTTCTTTGCTTTTGGCACTAATAGATGGTCCGGAATATTATTTATTGCTTGCTCTGGTTCTAGCATCAGCCATTTCTCCAGTAAGTTGTGAGTCTTACACTGGAGTATGAGAAACCAGTATCTAGGGCCTGTTTTGTTCACAGTTACTGGGATATTCTGATATGTAGGCCTTTTTCAAGGACAGTATGAGTAAATATGATAGGTATGTTACACTGGTTAGGAGTCCTACACTGGTTACAGGTGCATGATGTACTGTAACTGAAAGATCAGCTGTTTGTATACACCAGCGCACTTTGGGAGGGGGAAAAAGGGCAGTCTATTCCCATGAAGATCTACCATTCAGGACATCTAGTCGAGAGTCGCCTTGATTTGAAACCACAGACAGAAGTAGTTGCTGCTGTAGTGTATTGTCAAATTGGAGGTGACTCACACTGACCCTCCACTGTGGTTTCAGAGGTTATAAATCTGAGGGAGGCGAGTTCTCAGTTCCCCCTGGGGCACAAATCATGGCATGAAGCCACTTACCTTTGGGGTGGCAGCATTACTAACCCACCAGGGTTCCCTAATGATAGATACATTAATATTATGGAATAACTATAGCGAAGTGGTTATATTTCTTCATTGTGGTGCACTCGCAAGCATCTGGCTACTAAGAAAAGGTCCATGGCTCAATCTAAGCAGTAGCAATGTGAAGGGAACAAGAGACAGATGTGGCTGCTGCTGTCGGGTTCCCTGCGGACGATCACAGTGAGCCTACGCTGTATCATCCCTATGATCTCTGTCCTGCTCAAGCCCAGTGCGGTGGTCATGGCATCAGTCCAACCTCTTGAGGAGTTTCCTCTTTTTCAAGGATTCTCTACCTTTACCAGCATGATGTTTCTTTTTAAGGACAGGTCCCTCTGAAGATAAATAAGCTGAAAAGGTGAGCTGGAGTTTCACCATCCCTGATGCTAAGGAGCAATCAAGTTGTACACCCTGCAAGACAGATCTGTCTTTTTTCTGCCAGTCCAAGGTATATTCAAGACTTCTATGCAGCACCACCACAGCTTAAAGTCATCGATTCTTCTTCAGACATAACTGCTCACTGCTCAATTTTCCAAAGCACAGGAAGCAATTGAAAATACCAAGAACTGGAAAAGGCCCACTGTAAACTTTAAGGTAAATCTGTTGCTCTTCAGAACTTTGGATAGGTCTCTGACAGCAGATTTCTCCAATGAAACACAATTTTTAAAAATTTCTTGAATGCTGCTAACCAAGGCTGCTGATTGTGGATCAAAGTAAAATGAAATCACTGGCAACTCCAGTCTTTTGTCTAACTATCACAATGCTTGGCTATAGGTCCAATGGTGAGGATGTAATCCATATGGAAGGCTGTAGTCTTCAATTTTCTGCAGCAAGTGTTTCAGAGACTTTTTTCACTTTCTGCAAGCTTGTATCATCTGCCCAATGCAGGTTGTTCATGAGTCTTCCACCAATTCTGATGTCACATTTTCCTTAAACACCAGCTTCTCAAATGTTATGTTCAACATACAGATTGAATAAGCATGGAGGATACCACCTTTCCTTTTAAAGCATGTAATGTTTTTTATTCTCTTTGTACAACTGATTCTAGCTCTATGTGCCGTTTTCACCTAAGGACAACTAAACATTCTGCGAATCACAATCCCTGCAAAGATTTACAATCAAGAAAATGCTACAGGAGTGGTCCACACTGGCCCAGTAGGGTGACAACAGTCAGCAGCTACACGATAGTGATGAGTTCATGTTTTATACTAACCTCCAAGAAACTCTGAAGGCCAAGGCACTGATCTGTTAGGCCAAAAGGTCAATGTCTGTGTGGGAGAAAAACCCCGCCAATCAGCCTCTGTAAAACCTGTAGCCTAGAAAGCATGGAGCAGTTCTACGCTGTCATAGAGAGTCACTGTAAGTCTAAGATCAACTTGGGATCTAACCTGTAAGTATACACATCACTACACTACAGTCTATGTAACAATCTATTTTTTATTAAGCAAAAAATAAGGTTGTATAATATAAATTTATGCTTTTGACTGATGTCTCCAACTTTTAATCTCACATGAATCATTAAATTCGGAAGTTTCTTGGATTATATATAAATCCCTATGTAAAGTGTGAGAGAACTGCCTCCCATGGTCTCCAACTGATTCACTATGCACTTCTAGTAGACAGGTCTTACTGAATTATTTCCAAAGTCATTTATGTCAGTACCATTTTCTACCCCCACCTTCAGTGAGGCAGTTTCACATATTTATGACACATTCTGCTTCCGCTCTTCTATACCAAATGTCTCAAAAATTCACTTTCTACATGGAAGGCTGGGTCATCTGAAAAACACAGGTTCTAGATGAACCCTCCTCCAATCCTGAAGGCACACTCTTCATACAGCGGCCCTCTTGAATCATTTCTTCAGCATACAGATTAAATAGGTATGGAGGAAGGATATAATCCTTCCTGGTATGTGTCAGTCACTCTATTATTCAAATTACTTTCTTGGGCCTTTTGCCTTCATGGCAGGGGAAAATATGGAAATAGGATGTGTTAGCCTAACCACAAAAGAATTGGCTTGTTTCTCCATTCCACAAGGTTTAAAATGAGCAGGAAAATTTTAAGAATCTCACAACCAGGAAGGAAGAAAAAGCCGATCATACAGCAAGAGATTCCTGAGCACCTCAGACTGGGGCCTAGAGAAGAATACCAGAAAGGGCGGTGGAAAATCAACAATCTGACACGAGACAGAGCTGACCTGGAGCTGCTGTCCCATGAGCCAGGGCCACAGGCCTTTGCTCGAGTTTCCTGAAGGACTAGAGGGGAGATGCCTTATTTGGCAGGAATAAAGAAAGATCTTTGTAATGGCTGGCCTAAAGCCACAGGCTGAAGGGCCTGCAAGCATACTTCAGAAGCCATCCTTACTGAGCAACTGTGTGCTGCTGCTAAACAGAATCTGGACCTGTAAACTTCCCTAATCCTACACCACTACTTTGCCTAACAGCAAACTAATCACTCACAAAGCTAGAATTTCTGAAAAATAATGTGGCATCAGGATGAGAGGAAGACACATCAACAACCTGCACTATTCAGATGATGCAATCTTGCTTGCTGAAATACATCTCAATATCAAAAAAATAAAATTCCTCACCCTTGCGCCCATCGGCAACACCACGAACAACTGAGAAAAAAAGCTAAAGTTGCCAACTATTTCATCTTGCTTGGATCCACATTGATGCCCTGAGTACCAGAAGTCAAGACATAAAATGACAGGTTTCTTTGGGAAAATAGGTTGACAAGGACCTCTCTAGAGTATGAAAGAGCAAGAATGTCAATTTAAAGACTATGCTGCATCTAATCCAGGCCACAGTCTTAAATTATTGTTATGCATCTGAAAGTAGATCAATGACTAAAGATGTCAGAAGAATAACAGACGTCTTTTGAGCTGTGATGCTGAGGAGGAGTACTGAATACTCCATGGATAGCCCAGAGAACAGTTAAGTCCTGGAGAGAGTGAAACCAGACTGTTCCTTGGAGGCAAAGATTGTATAATTTCATTACTTTATACTTTTGGCTTGTTATGGGAGGCCAGTCCTTGAAGGGGAACATCATGCTTTGAGAGCTGGGAGACCAGAGTAAGAGAGGAAGCTTTTCTTCAACAAGATGGACTGGCCCAATAAACTGTTATAGTGAGCTCGAGTGTGTCCAAGATGGTGAAGACGGTATAGGGTAGGGGAAGGTTCAGGGCCATTGTTCACAGGGTTGCTATGATTCAACATCAACTTGATGGCACTTGACAACAACCTCCTTCATAATTCTATAAACTTGACCATGGCTCTGTGAGATCTGTGCAGCCAGTGAAATGGATTTCTGATCTAGAAGAGTCACAAGACTGATTTTGGATTAATAGAAGTAGGGGTGGCGGGGGGGAGTCTGATCTTATGGGAATCAGTTCTGTCTTGGGTATCGTAATGTTGGGGATAATTCTCCCTGTGTCAGCCTCATTTTTATAGGATACAACCTTCAGGCACACCATTCTTGATTTTAGCTAGACAGTGTTCCTGTGTTTTGTTCACCGAATGGCTTTTATGTTCTGTGAATAGTTTTCAAATGAGCACAACTAAATGTTCTGGGATTCTTATTCTTCTCAATTTTATCTGTTTTCTCAATTTATAATTTGTTGTGATCACACAGTCACAAATTTCTCTAGTATTGTCTGTTTTCAGGAAAGATCCACTGAATATTGACAATGATATCCCTTCTACCCAGGTCTCTTCTGAATATACCTTACATTTCTGGCAGTCTCCTATCACAGTAATATCCAGTCATTTAAAAATAATCTTCAGCAAGGTTTTACCTAAATACAGTATTAATTATATTGTTGGATCATCTATACATTCTCTCGGATCACTTACTTTTGGAATGGGAACAGATATGGATTTCTTCTTGAATTTCTTTCATAACATTTTGTTCTTGATCTGAAACTATTCCATTTCAACCTATTCTTAGGTTACACAAGTCTATGTATTCCTTCTATTTTCTTTTAACTACATCATTCAAGGTTCTGCCCAGAGAATCTTTCAGTATTACAATTAGAGACATCAACTTGGCCTCAAGCTTGAGGAATGCTGAGATTGCTCCTTCCCATGGGTTTTCTAACTCCAGCTTTTCACACATTTTGCCATATTTTCATGTCTTCTGCAGCTGCCTTCTGAAATCTTCTGTTCATCTGTATCGTTGTTAATATACCATACAGTCAACTGGAAAGCAATCCTATGCACGATAGCTCTGAATCCCCCCCTATTCTGAGGCAGTCTCACTGTCTCCAACATGCCTAACCCCAGTACCCATGTGTCAGTTCATCTCATGTGGGGTCTTCCTCTCCAAATATGATGTCCTTCAAGGACTGGTCCCTTCCTGTTAACATGCCCAAAGTATGCAAGAGGGTGATTCAAAACCCTTGCCTCTAAGGAGCAACTTGGTTTCACCCACTCCAGGACAAACTTGTCTATTCTTTTGATAGTCCTTGGAATGTTCAACACTATTCTCCAGCACCACAGCTCAAAGGGTTTTTCTTTTTCTTCTGTTTCCCCCCTCTTTTTTACTGGCTTGTATACAATAATTACATTGTGTTTCATTGTGTACATTTTTTGTCCCTTCCCTCTACCCACTAAACTCTGTGACCTCATGGTTCCCCTGCCCCCCGCCCCCCTCAGCCCCTCCCTTTTCCTCTTTGGATATCTATGCACATCTTTCTGGTTTTAATAATGGAATTAAGTAGTATTTGTTCTGAGCCTGAGTTACGCAGCATAATGCTCTCTAGCCACTCCCTTATTACATAGTATTTTTCAAAATCGTTACTCCTGAGTACTGCACAGTATTTAATCATGTGAATGAACATTTTACCAGTCTTGACTCTAAGAAGCACTCTGGTTGCACTTTCTCCAAAGGCGAACTTCTTTGTTCTTTTGGCAGTATATGAAATAGTCAGTACTCTTCTCCAACACCACTAAAGGCACTGATTCTCTTTCAGTCATTTTATTCCTTGTCCAATTTTCAGATGCACAGTAAGTAACTGAAAAGACTATGTCTTGGAATCAGGAGACAATTTTACTCTTTAGTATACTGGAGAGGTCCCTGATAACAGACTGTCCGAGAACACTAACTCTTTTGATTTCTTTTTGACTGCTACACCAGCGGTGTTGATCCCCCAAGTAAAATGAAATCATTTAAAACAATCTCTTCTCTATCATGATGTTGTTTATTGGCCTGATGATAGAAATTTTTGTTTTCTCAATTTTTATTTTTAATCCATACTGAAAGCTGTATCTTCAAGTCATCTTTGGTCTTCTGCACCAAGTGATTCAAGTCCACTTCAGCAAGCAAGGTTGTATCATTTACATAAGAGGTTGTTGAAGAGACTCCCTCCAATCTTGGTGCCACATTTTTCTTCATACAGCCTAACTTCTCAGTATACAGTCTGAACAGGTATAATGAAAAAGGCAACAACTCTGATGTCCACATTTCCTGAACTGATACATCTACGGAAAGAATCCATGGAGAAACTCAAATTATCAACAGTCAAAACAAGACAAGCGGATGGCTGTATAATAGTCCAACAATTACTCAAGTGCAAGTTCAAAGGGAAGTTGAAGAAAATGAAAACCCAAAATAAGACATTTAGCCTATACCACATGAATTTAAAACTATCACAAAAAGATAAGTGAGGACCTGCCATAGGGCTTCTGAGGGTGTAAATCACATGGGAGGATACTCGGGATCTTTCTCCCCCTGGGGTTGCTGGTGGATTCAACATGCCAGAGAGGCAGGGCATTTGTGTTAACAGCATAGCTCCCTATAGAGTACATTGTCTACTGGATGTTTTCACTGTATTTCAATATGATTGCCCAGTAATCTCATCAATACAAAATCTGATCCCATCATTTTCTTGTTTAATATCTGATTCCAATTACCCTCATTATTGTCAAATTAAAGTTTAAACTTCTTGGTATCAAAAATAAAGCTATCATTTATTACATACTCCATATTGTAAGACACTAGATCCATCTTCATGTTGGATCCTTGCATACTGATCAACTTCAACATGTTTGAAAGCATTCTCTTTGGCTGAACTCTAGATCCTGGCCTCTCTAACACGTATCTTCACAAGGTTTAAAATTCTAAAGGTAATAAAAGTAACAAAATGACAATGTGTCTTTGTATCCCTGAGCTGATAGAGCTCTGGTGGCTTAGTGGTAAGGAACTAATTATGCTGCCAACAAAAAGGTTATGCCATTTAAATTCATCAGCTGTTCTGCAATCCCTATCACTAGGAGTCAGTTTCAACTCAATGGGACACAGCAGCAACATCAATCCCTGAGTCAGGCAACTAATTTCCTTTTCTAGAAGACAAGAGATGTTAATTTTTTTTTTTAAACCTTGTGGTTGATATTGTTATATATCATCAAGTCAGAACTGACTCATCTTTGACTCTGAAGCAGTTTTTCAGAGAAAGTAAATCACAGGGGAGGAGATTGTCCATCTTTTCCCCACGAAACAGAGGGTAGATTAGAACCACCTGTTTTTGGACTGGCTGTACAACTCTTTACCAAGAAATTACTAGACTATCCTAAGAGACTTTAAACTTGTAAAGACAGGATAGGACAGAGCTCAGGTCTATCGTTCACAGGGTCACCATGAGCAGTATTCGACTCAACCTAACAACTCCTAGTCCTATTGACAAGTTTACACCACTCCATTACCACTATTAATTCATTTTGCAATCACTCTGTAGTAATATCAAAAGCATGTCTTAGATTTTTTTATAAAAAATTACAGAAGCACATTGCATATATGAGTATTCATTTATTTATTCATTTATCTATTGTCTGTCAATTACAAATAATATTACTGAAATTTGTCTTGTATACACACACTTACACACAGAGAGAGAGAAGGAGTATATGCAAAATGTGAACTAAAATCTGTGAGTAAATAGCAAATGCTCTACAATTCCAATCCCTGAGGCGCTTTTAGCTTTGGTTATAAGGAGTGAAAAAGATAACATAAATTTTCATTTGGTCAGTCTATATTTTTATTTGGTTTGTTTGCACTTTCCTACTACAAAGCCAGACAATAATTTACAATAAAGAAGCAGAAAGATAACAAAAATTAATGTTCAGAAAGCCTGTTTCTAATATAAAGGTTCGAGATGAGGACAATACTAACATTCAATATTCAGGTTATACTTTTGGGAAATAATTTTGCAATCATCAGAATAATCTCTCTGTCAGACATAGTTGTAGACGTTTGTAAACATAGCAGTCTATTCCACTCAAATCTGTTTAAGTTGTGGATAATTTGAAAATTATTGGTTATATCAGAGGGTAAATAATACATACTGGTGACAGTTACTGTTACATTGATTCCATCTCATGGTGATCCCATAACTTTCAGAGCAGAAATGTGATCTACAAGGTTTATTCTTATTTAGTGAGAATATATAAAGCAAAAAAACATCCACCAATTACAGTACTTTTACAATTCAGTTACACTGATTTTATTCTTCCTATAGTGTAACCAATATCATCTTCCTCCTGTGAGCTGTTCCTCCTCCATTAACATTAATTTACTCTACTAGGTATCTATCTTTCAAGTAGCTTTGTCAATTTGATTGCATGCAGATATTTCTTAAAAGACATTCTTTAATAGTGAAGATAAGTTGTTTCATTTTAGCAAACATGAAGGGATTATTTTTGGCTTAAGGTTTAAGGATTAACTCTAGGGAAAACAGTTTCAAGGGTCCATCCAGTCAATCTTCATAATTCAAAGATGTCTGGAGTTATGAAAAAACATTCTTGGGTTCTTCTCCTTAGTTCAGGATTGTTTTAGGGATTCTTTGATCAAAATGTCCAGTCATGTTAGCCAGACATCATCCACTGCAGTCTCATGGAAAAGGGGAGAATTATTCATAAATGCAATTAGCAACACTCTTATTTCCCCTTCCTATTCCTGACTCTCCTCTGTCCTCCATTGCTTCAGGTGAAAAGAGACCATCTGTCATACCCTGGATGGCTGCTTGCAAATTTTAACAGCCTAGACAATGATGTCTTTAAAAAGGTAAAACAGGAGAACTAAACATGTTATTAGCATAATTAACTGAAAGTTGCATGAAATCATGACCCAGTATCTTCAATTTAAGAACCCAAATCCACTGAAGTGTGTGCTTATACATATTCATGCTCCGGAGCTATTCTTTCTTTTTCTACTGTTATTGTAAATTTATTTACCACATAATTTTTGCAAATTCAACTTTTCCTACTAGTAACACTTATTACCATAATCAGTCATGGAACCCTGCCGTCAACCAATGGGCTATTTCAATCATTATTAACTTCTTCTTTCCAATTCCATCCTGTTCCTGGTAAGAATGAATAAATTTCGTTCTCTAAACTTTTTTTTAAAAGGTTTGTTTTGTTTTTAATAAAAGTGAGGTCACTGATCATTTGTTGTTTTATGATTTATTTCATTTGTCTTTCCTCTCCATCCATATTAAAGCCTGTATCAAGACTCTAAATGGCTGCATAGTAAGGCATTGCGTATATGTACCATATTTGTTTATCCATAGTGTCATATAGATCTTGTCTGCTGATAGACATTTCCAATGTTTTAACCTTGTGGTTATTGTGAATGGTGCTGCACTGAACACCGGTGCACAAGTTCCAGAGCAAGTCCCTTTCAAGTCCTGTGAGTATATACCCAGAGGAAGCAATTCTGGGTCATACACTGGTTCTGCAGCACACCTCTGACAGTTTATCATACTGTGTTGGCTTGTATGTTGTTATGTTGGAAGCAATGACACCAGTATTTTACATACTATAGAGGTCATCTGTGACGGACAAGTTTCAGATTAAGGCAGATAAGGAAGAAGGCCTGGCTCTCCATTTCTGAAATAATCCACTGTGATCAACTTCAACTCACCATGACTCTGTCAAGCTTCCAAAATTACCCATCGCTGTCACAGGAGACTGGCCATCTTTCTCCAACAGAGCAGCTGGTGATTTCAAACTATTGACTTTTTGGTTAGCAGTGCAATAAGATATACCCTACACCAACAGAGCTCCATTAATAGGGTCCTGGAAAATCCTATGAATAGCAGCAGAACATTTTCCAATAGTTTGTAAAGATGAAGCAAAGAAGTCCGTCTTGAAAGAAGTGCAACCAGGGGGCTCCTTAGAGGCAAGGATGATGAAATTCTTTGGAAAAAAGGACATGGAAGGTCAGAGTAGGATCTCCTCAACAAGATGGACTGATACAGAGAATATAATTATAGTCTTGAGCTTATCAGATATTTTGAGGATGTCAAGACAGGTCAAGGTTAAGATCTGTAGTTCAGAGAGTCACTATCTTGGAGTAGACTTGGCAGCACCTAATAACAAGATGGAATGAAGACACATGAAACATGGAATTCTAATGAGAATGGACTCCATTCAATGAATTGTTGTTCAGTTCTGCCATCCCACCAGGTTTATAAAGAGATCAGGTCCCAGAGTAGGACCTCAGTATCATCAAGAAAGTAGAGTCAGGAGCAGATCACATTCTTTGGACTCAGGGAACTTGCAGGACAACATCTTAATGCAGAGAGGTTAACAGTGGAGGCAGGGCAGGATGGTGAGAATGTAACAATTCAAACCAAGAGATAAGCAAAAGACAGCATGGTAGATTTCTCAGTCCAGAGCTACACTGGACATGCCAACATTCAATTAATCAGCTGAGCGCCTTCAGGCAAGTGACTTGCTGGAATATAAGATATTTCCAGGCACTTCAAGGAGCTAGCTTGCCAAGCATGGAACAGAAAAACTGGGTGCCTCTGGGCCAAGGCTGATTGGCAGAGTGCAGTGTGTTCATACATTTACTAGTGGAGCTAAAGTGCTTGGTAGTGTCTGACTGAACAGGCGAAGCAAAAACTAAGGGCCAAGAGAGGAGGTGTGTTCTAAGGGGACCAAGGGGAGCTCATTCTGAGGATGATGAAGCAAGCCTATCCTCAAGACGCTAACATTACAGGAGGTCAGATGCCAATCTGTCATTTTCACAACACCCAAGAATGATACCATTAGCAAATTAGATGCTGCAACACTGTATGCAGAATATGTTACTAACATGAAGATGTATCTTTTTCTGCAAAAAAATGAAGACTCACTGTAACCCAAATGTCATAAACTGGGGATTACTAGTACACATAAAAAGCAGTGGGGCTAAGCATACACTTAGGATGTGGAAATTTAAAATATGTTAAATATCAATAGCAATTAATACATCTGAAGTGCCTTCCATTTTATAACCCCATTAAAAAGGATCTATCCATACAAACATCTTCAGGAAGGAAAAAAAAACCAGCAGCACTTGAAAAATGACTCAGGTACCAATCAACTGAAATTTTCCGCCTAATAGACTTCAGCCTGACTGTAGTTCATGGTTCATTTGCTCGTTTATTTATTCAATAAATATTTATTTAGATAAGACCTGAATAAAGACAGATTTGAATAAAAATTCAGCTGTGAAAAAAATTTGGCAACTTCCATTGAGTAGAGAAATACCTTAACTTGTTTTCTCAAATGTAAATCAGGGGAAAAAAAATAAATCTCCTCCAAGGGTTATTATGAAGACTCTATAGTGTTTGACAAGCAATGTATGCTCAATATACAGTGAATATGAGTATTTTTATAGTATAGTAAGGAGCGCTGGTGCTCTAGTGTTAAGAAACTGTGCTGCGATCCCACAGGAACATAGTTCAAATCCACCAGCTGCTCCGCAGGAGAAGAAAAAGTCCTCTGCTCCTGTGTGAGTCAAGGCCTCTGGAAACCCACTGGAGGGTCAGCTATGGCTCAGTACCATCTCAAAGGTACACAACAACACAGTAGAGTGAAACAGTTCTAAACATGGGAGGAACAGGGCAAAATGAAAATGTCTATTTTCAGTCTTTGAGGGGTGTGCACTCCAATATGGAAGAAGGGCTAACGGCTTTAGGTTGACAGAATACGTGAGTATTCACTTTTTTAGAAGTCACTAAATGGTTCATCATCACAAAGCATTAAAAGGAATCACATCTTCAAATTATGAATACAGTAGAGATTTTTAGGATTCATTTTAAAATCTTGCTTTTACATCCACCTTGAAACAAATCCTACAGAATACATTAAGAAGTGTTCTACTATATACCACTTTCAACAAGATTTCACACTATTCAATGTTTTAACCACATGCATTTTATCATGTTCTTTATAAACAGACACACACACACACACACAGAAACACAGAGTATATGTTTTCCCCCGTGCAACCATTTCAGAGCAAAATAAAGATAGGAAGCCCTCAGAAAAAGGACATTTTCTTACATAACTAAAGCATAACCATAAAAGTCTGAAAACTCACACTGATTCATTTCTACCATCTAATTCACAAATCCTATGAAAGTATCACAAGTTGTCAAAATAGTCTTTTAACACAAATTCATCCAATCTAGGATCACACTAGTTTCCTCTTTTATTCGCCTCCCATCTAGAACACTATTTTCAATCCAGCTTGCCTTCTCCCACCCTATAACCTACATATATCTGAAAACAGACCAACCAGTTAGTTGTCCTCCAATTCTTAATAATTTATGAAAAGAACTCCGTGGCTAATGAACAGCGTACAGCCAATTCTAGAAGTTATTGATGTTGTTCGGGGCCTGTGAGTGGACAACTCATCCCGACAAGGGATCTGAACCTTGCCCTATCTTGCGCCATCCTCATCACCTCTGATATTCTTATGCCCATTGCTGCAGTCATTAAGATACTGAGCCATCTTTTTTAGTGTCTTCCTCTGACCTTTCTCCTTTCTAAGTATGAAATCCTTTTCCAAAATATAGTCCCTACTAAAAACATGGCCACAGTTTAGCTTATTCATTTACCATTTCTGATACCAGCTCCCCAAGAGGTTCACTCTCTTTCAGACCCTAACCAAGCAGAGCTTTGGCAGATCTCACCCTGTTCTTGTGTAACAACTCATGGAAGATACTTACAACTGCCTGTTTATTATAGTAAAAATACAGAAGTCAGGATCATCATGAGAAAAATGTATTTAAAGGGTCTGAAAACGTTCCCAATGCAGAACTGCGATGTCAGACGTGGTACTGCCTTTACAGATGAGGAATTCTCCGAGTTTTAAGTCTTTTGGCTTTTCACTGGCCAGTCATAAATGATAATTTTGGGTTACTAGTCCCTACTTGCCAGCACAAATACACAAATGGGACCTGTAAGTTCCTATTGTTTTAAATATTCCTACAGAGCCAAGAATAAAGGCCATTTACTTAGATTAAAATGTGGTCCTTTACCCTACAGGATTCCATGTGCTTAAGTAGAGAACAATATTCCACAGGACTTCTACAGGTTTAATTTTTGTAAAGTAGATATCAAGTCTTTCTTTTAAAGTACCTCTGGACACCTATGTTTATTGCAGCTTTGTTCACAATAGCAAGAAGTTGGAAACAACCTAAGTGCCCATCAACAAACGAATGGATAGAGAAGCTGTGGCATATTCACACAATGGAATACTATGTTGCATTGAAAAAGAAGAAACTTATGCAATATTATTCAAAATGGTTGACTCTGGAGAACATTATGCTGA
>NW_006399777.1:14114343-14168478 GCF_000299155.1 Elephantulus edwardii | reverse complement strand
ACTTCCATCATACATCTTAGTCTATATGTTTCCTATTGCCAAAGGGGCCCTTTAGAGTAGTGAGAGAAGATCTTCACCCTGAAACCTACAGCATCCCTTTTCAGCAGGAAGAAGCTAAGAGAATATGCGGTCCCTTTTCCTTATGAATCAAGAGTGAAGTCTCTCTCAGGGAGGAGTGATAGGAAATGGCAAAGGACACAGTGACAAAGGAGATTAATAAGAATTGGCTTTGACAAGCACTGTGGCAATGGGACAATTAAAACAGACTTTCAAGGGGGGGAAAAAAGAGGAACAAACTGGGGAGGAGGGTAGAGAAAATAGTGCAATAATGAATGAAGAGAAACCCAAAATCTCTGTAAATTTCATTAAAATTAATAAAATGTAATTTAAAAAAATAAAGTACCTCTGGATAGATGGGAACTTCCATCCTGTCGGTAAACAGTTAAGTGCTTTTATCTTGTATGCTGCCTACACCTCAAATCTGAACAATCACTAAGAATGACAGAAGAAAAACTGATGCTTTTGAACTGTGGTGCTGGCGAAGAGTACTGATCATAGACTACCAGGAAAACAAACAGGTCTACCTTGGAGAAGGTGAAACCATGTTTCTCTGTAGAGAGATTTTGAAGCTCTATCTCAATACTTTGGGCATGTTGCCTCACCCGTCCTTGAAGAAGAAATTATGACCAGAAAAGTGTTGGGACAATGCAGGCAAAGAAGACCCCAGGTGAGATAGACTGACACAGTAACTGGAGCAATGGGTTTAGGTTTCTCAGATTGAATGAAACTGGCTGAGAACAGGGCAGGGTTCAGAGTTACCATACATAGGGTTGCTATGGGTGACTCAATTACAAAACCACCACCACCATAAAACCCAACTCAAGTTGACTTTGACTCATGATGACCCTTTATCAAGTTTTCAAGGCTGTAGACTTTTACCAAAGAACAGTGCCCATCTTGGTCTGGTGGATGTAAAATGTTGACTTTTTAGTTAGCAGATCAACAAATAATTCAAATAATGCTTGCAAGTAGAGTTTTTCTTTATACCACCCAGAGGCCACATTTTATTTAAAAAAAGTATCAAGTTTTTATTTTATTGACTGTTTGGTTTTGCCTGATGTTTCCCAATAATCACATTTATGTTCCTCATTTTTAGCAAGAGTATCACCAAAGTGGTGCTCTGTTCTTTTAATTACATTTTATAAGAGGTACTGACTGAATGTCTAAATTCCTCATCAATGATAATAATCTTTGCTACCTTGATTGAAGAGTTTGCAAAGTTTCTCCAGCATAAAGTTATTCACTCCTTGCAATTAAAAGGATTTTGTGAAATGATGAACCCTAAGTCTATATAAGTATCTCCTCACCAAATGAAATTAAGTACTATTATAATAATTAAATAGTAATTATCTAATGCCTTCAAAATTTCTACATTAATTACGCCACATTCTCCAATGGCTGTATAAAAATACAGACTATCAGATGTCCCTCATTTACTCATGCACTGCTGTTCCAGTAGTATTTCGGAGGCTGCAAAACACACAAGAGGAGACTGGCCACTGTTGTCCCTCAGAGCCTCTGGTGGATTTGAAGTACAAGGGAGGGACAGCCTTTGGGTTAGCAGCGAGACTACTTACAGACTACACCACCCGAGCTCATCCTACATGCTGTGTGCATATGACTGAATAATCAACTCTCTCAGAACACACATACAAACACCTGTTTTTATAGCTACGAATATTTAAAACCTTGAGTTCTTCCTGATACCCCTAATTCTAACTTAATACCACTAGTTCACTATAGTCTTCCTTATTTTCAGATGTCTAACTCTCTTTTCAACAATAAAAATTTGAGGATGTCTAACTCTCTTTTCAACAATAAAAATTTGAGCTCCTATCATCCCTATGTATGACCGGTTCTCAATGAAAAGTTTGCTCAGTCCAGGGTAAAAATACCAGCATACTTCTATGAATGTTTCATAAGAGGAAGGTAAAGGAAAACTATAATCCTTTATAATGTAAATGTCTTTATGATTCAGCATGCAACTATGGCAGTTAACTTGAATAGTTTAGAGCAGGAAAGTTAAAAGCAAAAACAACAACAACAAAAACCCTCCAAAGCAAAAAAGAAAACCCCCAAAACCACCTCAGTCTTTGCTTAGTGTAAACAGTTTAAGATTTTTAAAGTGCCTAGTTTGACTTGACACTTTCATCTTTTAAAGACTTCCATGAAAAAAAATTAAAAAATAAAAGATCATATAAAGAGAGTCAGCAAGCTTACAGCCAGGCAATTATAAAACAAATTCGAGAAACTTTAGTAAATGAATAGAAACATTTTTCTAATTGCTTCCACCTCCAAAATTCTCAAACTGATTTAACCTACAAAACAGGTTATTAAAATATAAATTTTTCCCATTCAACATGTGAAAAAATTCATTCTTCCATTTACTATGAAATAGGACTTTCAAATTTCTTACAGTAGTTATAATGCATTCCTCCATCCTGTATTAGAATTATGTAAAAGCACCTCTCTTTAACATCTCATAATAATGTTACTAGTATGCTTATGTTCTATATTATTAGAAATACAGAAATTAGGGTTATGTGCATACTGGTACAATAAATTTATAAGATGCAAAGACAACAAAGGTGCTAATGAATATTTTTAACCAAAACAGCAGAGGCACTGCTGCTGAGTCAACTCCAATTCATGCCTCTATTCAGTTTCTAAAGTCATAAATCTTTAAGAGAAAAGACTGCTCATCTTTCTCTTTTGCAGTGGCTAGTGGAACTGAACTAGGAACATTTAGATTAGCAGACCCACATGTTATGAACTACTCCAGGTCTCTATTGCAAAATGAAACAAAAACCACCTGAACTTAAAAAGTAATATAAAAAAAAAAGTAATATATTAGGGCAACTCTGGTGGCCTAGTGGAAAGGAGCTGCAACTACAATCCCAGAGGCGCATGGTTCGAATCCACCAGATGCTCTGCCGGGGGAAGGTGGAACACTCTCCTCCTGTACCAGTCAGATCTGATTTGACGGTACACTCACACAAAAATAGTAAAATTTAAAAAAAAAAAAGTAATATATTTCATGTAAAATGCAAACACTGTGGAAATCAAACAGGTACATGCCATTTATTTCATCTTTGTGAAAGTGATGCAACCTAACTTAAGGTTTAAAACAAGTTATTTTCTATAATGATGTATTAATTAAACTAAATATATATCTACACTATTGAAAAATTGCTTTAAGTTTCCTGTGACACAAATTATGTCACTACAAAAAAAATTAGATAATGTTCTGCATAACTGCTTACAGATTTAAAGCCTCAAATTGTAATACTGAAGAATACTACAGAGAAAATTTTGAATGATGCAGGACGCACCAAAAGAAGATGAAAGAAATACAAAAGAAATCAATCTACCTAAAAGAACTGGTCAACTCTGATCATTTTAGAAAGTACTATATGATTAAGAATTAATGGTGAAGAATGCAGAAGTTCAAGTTGCCCTGAATCCATAGGTAAAAAAATTAAAGTCCCAGGAACTCACAAAATACCAAGTGACATGTTTCAACAAACAGATCCAGCATACTAATCCATACCAAGAAATCTGGAAACAGAAGAGATGCATATTTGTTCCCATTCCCCCAAAACAGCAGAATGTCAAAATTACCAATTTCATTAATATCACCTGTGTAAGTAAAATGTTGAAGATTATTGAAAAATACAGTAACACTTCAAACGAGAACTGCTAAAAATTAAAGCAGGATTCCAAAGAGACTTTGAAACCAGGGATACACTGTTGATATCACATGGATCTTGGCTGAAGGCAGAGAATTTCAGAAAGATGGAATGTGTGTTTCATTGCCTATAAAAAGGCATTGAGTTGTATGGATCATAACCAATAATGGAAAACAGAAGGGAATCCCAGGATACTTAATTGTGCTCATATGAATCCTCTATTTAGATCAAGAAGCTACTGCCTGAAAAGAACAAAAGACCACGACATGATTTAATATCAGGAAAGGTGTGTGTCACGTGGCTGAATTCTTTCTCCATACCTATTCAATCTAAATGCTGAGCAAATCATTTTAGAAGCTGGAGTTTATGAAGAAGAATGTAGCATTAGGAAAGAAGGAAGGGCCAATAAGAACCTGCATTATGCAGAAGACACAACTTGGCTTGAAGAAAGTAAAGAGGACTTAAAACATTTGTTGCAGAAGATCAAAGACTACAGCCTTCAATATGGGTTACATATCAACATAAAAAAAATCCTCACAAATGAAATTATAAACACTATAATCAATGGAGAAAAGACTGAAATCGTAAATTATTTCTTGTGCAAGTTCAGAGCCTGAAAATCTGCACACAAGTATCTTAAAGATAAGGAACAAGCAGCTAGCTACACACATACAACAGAAGTGCCTCAAGAAGAATACCACATAATGTCAAAGAAGGTCCAGAAAGATTTAAACATTCTTTAAAAGCAAAACAAGCTTTCTCCTAAATAAATAGACCAGATCATGAATATAATGAGTAATCCAGAAACAGGGAGGCAGAAGAAATACATCAATGAGAACTTCTGATAATTAGTACATAAGAAATTACATATGATGGAAGAATTTAAGTCACAAGAGGTCTAAGAATTTTTAAAATCATTACAAGACAAATAGGGTAAAACCAATAGAATAGTGGAAACAATAGAGAAGCATGAAAATGTAATCTAGAACAGCAAGATCAATGTTAGAGAAGTTTTCACATGTGACGGGCAAAAACATAATAGAAGAGATGAAACAGAGTCAGTGAGAACCTCTTAGAAGAAAAAGCAGAAACAAAATGGAAAAACGAAGAAAACATAAGATCATGTGAGATGACATCATATGAAACAACATATGTGTGTGATTTGAATTCCAAAAGGGGGGGTGAACACTGAGAAAATTGTCAAATAAGTATTAGAAGAACATTTTCCAGATTTCATGAAAAAAGAAAAAAAAATGACTACAAAGGAGAACACCTAGCCTAAGTTCCATCTTCTCAACCATAAGAGCAAGAAGATAATGGGATGTTATATACAAAAGGGTGGGGAAAAAAGTAACTGCTAACTGAGAAATTGGGTCAAAAAGGGGTGGGGGAGAAGACAACCCCGCTAGGGAAGCAGATTGGTGGACAATAGAAGATTGAAGGTATAGTGAAGGTACAAAAGGGAATTGATGAGAGAGGGAGATAAAAGAGTAAATAAATCTACCAGTATTACAAAACAATTAAACAGAGAAAAGTGGACAGCATCATAGATTCTAACACAGTAAGACCAAAATACAGACTACTTTGGAAATGTAAAAGAAAGCAGAGTTATGAAAGACACTATGAAACAAACTTATAAGAGCTGAAATCTCACTTCATTAAGAAGATAACAGGAAGGAACTAGAGAGTAAATAAAAACTAATGTGAGTCAGGTACAATTCTGGGTGCCAAGAACACTAGTTGTACAAAATTAAGAGGGTATGATGACATTCTATTACATCAAGCACTACTAACTGAAAGGTAAGTGGTTCTAATCTACCACCTGTTCTCAGGAGAAAGTGAGATGGTCTTCTCCTGCAAAGATTCAGAGACCTGTAAGCATAAGAGGCTCTCTCTGAGATGGAACTAACTCCACAGCACTGGATGGGTTTATTTTTTTAATATCCAATTTGTTTCTAAAGCATAAGTAATTACAAATTATGATGTGTGACCCAAAACAACCATGAAGTAGAGTTGAAAAAGAAGTGGAGAAAGAAGTCCAACTAATTAATATTCTTCCTCCAACATCACAGTACCCAAAACAATAAAAGAGAGAATAAAAGAATAAACCCTTTATTTTTAGAAAAACAAAACAAGACAAAAATTATTTTATACAAGCAGTTGTGTTTGGGTGGAACTAGGATAAAGAATAACAAACAATTCATAAAATAACACAAATGAACACACTTTTAGACACAAAGGATGATTTTGTCACTTAAAAATGAGAACAGACTGAACAAATAGTGTAAGCATGAGTGGAATGAGCATCATATTATTTATGTCAGCATGATCCAAAATACTGAAATTCTAGTAATTGAACACGTTGCAGCAAATGACGGCAAAAAAAAAAAAAAAGTGTTTCTAAGCAATCTTCAATTTTAAATATGTAACATTAAGGGATTAATTAACTACTACAGAATACTGTGTCGACATAAAGAAAATATAAAATCATTATAAAATTTACACAATTCTGCATTAAACATTGTTATATGCCACCAGGTCAACTACAATTCATCATGACCTTATTAAAAAGAGATCCTAATAAATTAAGTGCTATCCTGTCCCAACAGTTTTCAACATGCTTGAGAGTCAATTGTTAATGTCACTGGTTTCAATCCATCTGATCTAGGACTTTTCTCTTTCTCTGACCCTCCACCTTGACCAGCATGCATTTTTCCAATGACTGGCCCTCCTGACAATAGGCCCAAACTACATGAGAGAAAGTTTGCCATCCTTGATTCTCAGGAGCATCCTGGTTGCACTCTTCAAAAAGAGACATGGCACTCATTTTGATAATCCATGGGATGTTTAGCATTCTTTTCACACAATTTAAAAGCTCAATTCCTCTTTTGTCATCCTTTTTCACTGGCCCACTTTCAGATGCATAGAAAGTAATTAAAAATACTAGACACTGGCTCAGAAAAACCTTAATAGTTAAAATGACCGTGCTGTTCTTGAGCACATTCTGGAGATACCTGACAGCAGATCTGCCCAATGCAGCACGTTCTCTGACTGCATGATTGCTACTCTCATGGAAAGGAAGCTCTGACAGTTTAGTCGTAAGGAACTGCAGTGTAAACTCAAAGGCACATGGATCGAATGAACCAGCTGCTCTAGGGTAATCTCTTCCTATGCAATTTGCTGTACACTCACTGAAGGATAAGCTAGGAGTCAGTTTTAACTCTACAGAACAGAACAACAGCAAAAATCAGAGTTTTAGAATTTTGGACCCTCCCCACTGGTCCAATGGTGTGGATTTTTCTTGAAGTTGAAAACTAATCCATAGTGAATGATATAGTTGTTAATATTCTGCAGTAAATGCTTTAACTTCTCTTTACTGTCTGCAGGCAAGGTTGTCACCTGCAAAACAAAGGTTATTGGTGAGGTGTCTTCCAATCCTGACACCACATCATTCTTCATACAGTCCAAATACTTCATATTACTTGCTCAGTAAATAGATAAGTTGTTGTTGTTGTTATGTGTCGTCGAGTTGCCTGCGACTCATAGCGACCCTATGTACAACAGCCATAAACTCCGCTCTGTCCTGTGCCAATCTGTCTCTGACACTCCCATCCCAATTATCCCAGTCACTGAATCAATCCACCTCATAGAGGGCCTTCCTCTCCTGCGCTGTCCCCTCCACCCTCCCTCACAACATGTCCAAAGTATGTTAGACGGAGCCTCAGAATCCTTGCCTCCAAGGTATTAAAAAAAGCAACATCCCTAATACACACCTTTCCTGATTTTAAACTATGCAGTGCACTCCTGCTCTATTCAGACAGCTGCTTCTTCGTCTATGTTTAGGTTTCTGCAGTGTAGTGGGGCTATCGCTAAAAATGGCATTCCTAGGCCATTGTCCTTGCCTTTGTCCCATAGCTGGGCTGGAATATGGACAGATGATATTTATTTGTCCAAAAGGGGAGTGGCTAGTTTCATCATTCCATCATGTTTAAACTGAGCAAGTTCAGCAGCAGAAGATGGGAAATGTCACTATCCACAAAGGAAGAGAAGCAGTAGGAAACAATGCAGCACACATCTTTTAGGGCCAGAGATCCGTGTGCCCACCATACCTGTAGGAGAGCAGCATTAGTCATAGCTGAAAACCAAAACCCCCAAGTGAGATAGAGCAGACTTGAGACTGCTGCCCCAAAATCAGGGCAGCAGCCTTCACACGAGTCTGCAGCAGTACAAGAGGACAAGACGCTTTAACTGGTAAGATCAAGAGCTTTGTTTAACACTGGCCCAAATTTTCTAAAGTCTGAAAGTTCTGTGAAGATGCTTCATAAACTGAACTGACTGAGAAAATATATTCTGTAGCTGTTGTTGTTGTGTGCCATCGAGTTGATTATGACTCACAATGATCCTATGAACAAAACATCTGAACCCTATTCTATCCTGTACCGTCCTCACACTTCCTGACACATGAGTCAATTGCGGCAGTCACCATGTCAACCCAACTGGTCGAGGATCTTTCTTCCTTTAGCCAACTTTCCACCCTTCAAAGCATCATGTCCTTCTCCAAGAATAGCTTCTCCTAGCAACATGCCCAAAGGATGTCAGGCAAAGCCTCATCATTCTTGCCTCCAAAGAACACGCTGGCTGCACCCTCTCCGAGACATCTATGTGTGTTCTTTTGGCCGTCCATGGGATGTTTCAGTGATCTTCTCCAAGAAGAGCATCAATTCTTTTTCTCTCATCCTTATTCACTGTCCAGCTCTCAGATGCACAGCAAGTGATCAGAAAGACTATATGGCCTGAATCAGACAAACTTTAGTCCTCAAACTGATAACACTACTCCTCAATAATCTGGAAGTAAGTTTTAGTTATATTCTGTTAACTCCCCTAATAAACCCCATTACCATTAGAATGGTTCTGTGAGGTCTCTATAGCTATTTCAACAGATTTCAGACCAAGCAGAGCAGTAGGATTGGTGCTGAAATTAGTAGAAGGAGTTCCAAAAGTACTGAAGACATGTCTAACATCATGGACACTGGCTTTGTGTATGGATGCTTTTGATGGGCGGTTTACTCTGGGGAGGTAGTAGATGTAAGGCTGAAGCATCTCTGCTGTGCCCACGCTTACTTCACAGTTTTGCATGGAGACAACTAAGTGTTCTGTGATTCTCATTCTCCTAAATGGTAAGATCTTTCTGATACACTCTGTTTTTAGACAGTATCTAGCTAATATAAGCACAGATATCCCTCATACCATGGCTACCCTCGAAAACAACTTGAATTTGTGTAACTTCTCTGTTATGTACTGTTTGAGTAATTTTTTAAAGACTCTTCAGGAAAGTTTTACTTGCATGTGATAGAATTATTTTTAAAAATAATTTTCACATTCTATTGGATCATCTCTTTGGGGAATGGTAGCAGATAAGCACGTATTCCAGTCAGTTAAACAGTTAACTGTCTTCCAATTTTGTGGCATTAGCTAATGAGCAACTCTAAGGCTGTATTTGTTGCAATTCCTGGGGCTTTATTTTTTGACCAGTGACTTCAATGCAGCTTAAACTTGTTCCTTCATTATTCTGATTCTTGACCATATGCCACTTTCTGAAATAGTTCAGTACCAACCAATTCTTTTTTGGGACAGTGACTGGGTATTCGTTCCATTGTCTCTTCATGCTCTGGAATCATTCAATAATTTTATTTCAATATTGCAACACAAGATTTAAATTTGTTCTTCAGTTCTCTCAACTTGAAAATTACCAAACTCATTCTTTGCTCTAGGTTTTTATACTAACTTCAGTTCCTTGTCAGTTTACATTACAATATTTGTTTTGTATTTTAAGCTACCCTTAGAAATCTTCTGTTTACTACTATTTCTGCCCTTATTTCAGCCTCCTTCAGTTCTAGTGCATGTTTTAGAATAGTTTTTGGCATCCATTTTTGGTCTTTTCTTTCTTTCTGTCTTTTCAATGACCTTTTCCTTTCTTCATGAATAATGTCCTAGATTTCAACCTTACAACTCTTCTGGTCTTTTGTCATTACTGTTCAAAGCATCAGATCTATTCTTAAGATGGTTTATTAATTCAGTTGGGATAGAATCAAAACCATATTTTGGTTCACAAACATTTCTTTTCGTTTTCTACACCTTAAATTTGAACCTGCATCAGAGTAATTTATGACCTGGTCTTGTTTTTACTGTAGATACTGAGCTTCTCCCTTGACTCGTTCCACACATGCTGACAATCTGATTCCTATGCAGTCCATCAGGTGAGGAACATGTGTATAGTCCTGTTTTTTAAAAAATTATTTACAATGAATAAATAATTCATTATACAAAATCTAGTGTGTTCTCTGTGTAGTTATCATTTATGTCATGTTGGTTTTTAAAAAAACCTTTATTTGGAATTTCTTTTTTTCTTTTTAAATGTTTACAATGGTATGCTGTCTTGTAATGAGGTTTGGTGGCATAGTGTATGATGTGTTGTGCTGCTAATCAGATAAGTTGTAGGATGGCATCAAGTGCACCATCTGTGAAGAAAGCAAAAGGTCATTACAGAAAAAAAAAACACCAACACAAATACTGGGTGTCAGAAGACACTGTGAATACTGCACTTGAACAGAGAGAAGTTAAAAGCAAACAAGAAAATTATTTTATGAGAGGTGAACAACAGATTTCAACAAGCACCTTCAGAAAACAAATACAAATATTATACTAAAATGTGCAAAGATCTAGAGTTAGAAATCGAAAGGGAAGGAGATGTTAAGTATTTCTACAATTGAAGAAAAAACTGAAGCCTCAATATTCAATACTAAAGGATTTTATGGGTAAAATGCTCAACTATTCAGGAAGCACCAAACGTAATTGGAAGGAATACAGAGTCTCTACACCACAAAGATTTGGTCCATTTTGCATCATTTCAAGAAAGAGCAAATGATCAAGTTCTCACAGTAATAAAGAAATTGAAGCTACAATGAAGGGACTACCAAAAAATGAGGCTCCAGGAATTCACAGAATAAAAATTAAGGGTTTCAGCAAACAGATTCAGCTGTGGATGTGCTCTTTATTTACTAGAAACCTGGAAGACAGCTTTCTAACCAATAATATTTGGCATATGTCCTTATTTGTTACCATTCCAATAAAAAAAATAATAGCAACACACACACAAATCTAGAAATTGTAAAAGCAGACCATCAATATCACAGGCAAATAAATCTTGCCAAAAACTCTTTTTAGACGGCTACAGTAGTATAACAGCTAAAAATTCAAGCTGGATTCAGAAAAAATTTTCAAATGATACGTAATTATTACTGTCAACTGATAACTCTTAGGTCAAAGAAGAGAATATTAGGTAGATGTTGACTTTGTTTAATTGACCATGCAAAGACACTGAATTTTGTAGGTCACAATAAAGTACTAATAATATTTGAGAAGAATGGCAATTCCAGAACTCTTGGTTGTGTTTACGCAAAATCTTTACCTGCCAACAAGCAGTTATTTGCACACAAGGGGATTCTGCAATACTTAAAATAAAAATGTGTGTCAAGGTGTATTCTTTCCTTATTCTTGTAAAACAGTACGGTTTAAAATCAGGAAATGTGTGCATCAGAGTTGCATTTTCTTTCCATAGCTACTCAATCTGTATGCTGAGAAAATAATTTGAGATACTTGACTATGTGAAGAATGGGATGTGATCACAACTGGCATAAAACATCAATAATCTCCTTTATGCAGAAAGCACAACCTTGCTTGGATAAAATGAAGAAGATTTAATGTATTTACTGAAAAAGAGTTGTTGGTGTTGTTAGGTGCTGTAGAGCTGAATACAACACACAGTGACTACAATAGATCTGAACCCTGTTCTATCCTGTGCCATCCTCACACTTCCTGACACACAAGAGCACCATGAGGCAGTCACCGCATCAATCTACCTGGTCAAGGGTCTTCCTCTCCTTCACCAACTTTCCACCCTTCCAAGTATCATGTCCCTCTCCAAGTTACAGCCCCTCCTAGAAGTATGTCCAAAGTATGTGAGGCAAATCCACATCATTCTTGCCTCCGAAGAGCACTCTGGCTGTACCCTCTCTGAGACATATCTGTCTGTTCTTCTGGCTATCCATGGGATGTTCAGTGCTCTTCTCCAACACCACATCTCAAAGGCATCAATTCTAATTTTTCTGTCATCCTTATTCACTGTCCAGCTCTCAGATGCAAAGCAAGTGATAGCAAAGACCATGCCCTGAATCAGGCATCCCTTAGTCCTCAAACTGATATCATCACTCCTTAATAATCTGGAGGAAGAAGAGAACAGCCTTCAAAATAAGTCATATCTCCACGTCAATATAACAAAAATCCTCACCACTGGACCATTACAGAGCATACTAACAGACAACAAGACTCCGTTTTACTTGGGATTGACAAATAAAATCCAAAAAGACATGTTTGGGAAAATCTATTGTCTGAGACCTCTTAAATGTGTTAAAGAGCAAAGATGTCTTTTAAAGACTAACACATGCCTGATTCAAGCCCAGGATATTTTCAGTTCTTTCACATGAACAAGCAAACTGGATAAGGAACAAGGAAGAATAAAGAATGCCTCTTAACTGTGATACTGGTGAAGAGTACTGCATATCTCATGGACTGGCAAGAAAAACAAACATATCTGTTTGGAGGAAGTGCAACCAGAGTAAGTAAGAATGATGAAACATTGTCTGAAATGTAATGAATGGATGTGTTGCCAGGAGGTACTAAGACCTAGAAAACACAGCAAGGTTGAAAAATAGGGGATCAGTGAAAGAGATGAAAACTCTTCATGGAGAGGAACGGACACAGTGCCTACAACAGTGACTTTGAGCAGGGCAGAGACTGTGCAGAGCTCAAACAAGAGGGCAAGGCTTAATCTATAATCCATAGGGTCTGTGTGGGGCAGAGGTGATTCAGCAGCACCTAACAACCACAGATAAGTATATGAAAGACTCACTACAGTACTCACTCCTACTAGCATAAATTACCGTAAGGATATTTCGTTATTAAAAATTGTAGAAAAATCACAAAATAAAAGTGAATGCCAATACAAATCTTTGATGAATCAATTATTATATGTGATGAATCAATTATTATATGTGAAAGTATGTATATCTTTCAGTTACGATCAAAGGTTTCATAATACATAAAGATATCCCTTCAAAGTATAGGCTACCTAGACTTCTTCAAAACTTCATATATATTTATTACTTAGATTATGTTCTGAAATTGTTCCAAGCACCAAATAAATACTATCAAAATACATGCGCAGAAGTGATATTCTAACTAACTACATCACATTCCATGTTAATAATTTTTCTCTATGGTTCTCAGGATGAATTATTTATTTACAAGGGAAGAAGATGAGTTAAAATAAATACTATATCTATTTTAGATAGTAAAGAGATATTAAAACCAACTTCCTTTTTCTGATCACTGACAAGCCATTTTATGAAATACAAAACATTTTTTAAAAACTTGTCAGGTATCCCTGAAAAGAAAATTGTTAACAGTATCAGAATTAATAAACAAGTAATGTCGGGCCTATTAACACGAAAAAGAAGACGGGCATAATACATACTGGAGGCCGGCCAGGTCGACCCCTCTTCCTTTTTCCTTTGATCTCTGTTTCTTCCAGTTCACTGCCAGCATCTGAATGTGCAGTAGTTTCATTAGTTGAGTCCCTAGAAAACGTTATTACACTATTTTAGTGAATAAATTAATACAATGTAACACTATTCCACTACTTTCCTATTATTATTGTACAGTTAATCAGAGTAAGATTATAGTTGACATTTAGACAATATTGAATAAATAAAAACATTATCATCTCTAATGGCATATCACAATGATCAGAAAAGAGGAAATTAAAGAGAAAAACTAATGAACTAATGCTGTTTTATAAAATGTAAAACAGGCGAGGGAAAAAACCCAACCTTGTAAAAAAACTAATTCTCCAGTGAAGAACTCCACCAGTAAGAAGAGTAAAATTCTTTAGTAAATAAGTAGTAATGTTGGAAGGTACACACTTGGTAGGAATCTTTATTATAAATTGCATATAGCCAGTCAAATCTGATAAAAATATGACTTTGATAATACTGACAAATAAGCATGGAGTTAATACATGGTAGCAAATGACTAATACCGGTTCAACAGTCTTTCCCGTTGATATCTGTGTTCACATTAAGAGAAAAAGGTAAAAGATATGAAAATCTTGTATGCTGAAATGTCATTAGTTAATAGTGTGACCAATTTCTTTAAGAATTAAATAATAGTTCTCAAATATTTCAAGAAAGTTCTTTCATTTGTTGAGCACATCATGTAATGAATATAGGCCTGATACATCTGGGCTTTTAATCTGTTTTTTTTTCTACAATCAATAGTACAATAAAATCAAGCTCATAAAAATTTGTTAATTTCCACTCTGTAAATATTCCTACCACCAAGTCAATATGGGGCTACCAAAGGCACATGATGGAATGTAGAGGTGGAATACAATGAATAACTCTATCTACCATATAATTTTAGGGAGCTCTGGTGGTCCAGTGGCAAGAGGGTACACTGCAATCCTGAATACACCCGGTTTCACCAGCTGCTCCAAGGGAGAAGGATGGACAATCTCCTGTGTGATTCGCTGCCTCTGAAAACCCGCGAGAGGGCCAGCTCTGCATCAGATCCAACTCAGCGGTACACAGCTCAATCAAGCATGTAACTGTGTTAGGTACGTACCATCCAGTCGGGTTCTACAACTCCTAGCAACCCTTGGAACAAAAGACCTGGGTGCCAGGCCAGCCTCATGATCACGGATATGCTCAACCCCATTGTTACAATCACTTTGGTAAATAAACCTTAATAACCAAGATTAAAGTCAAATGGAAAAGTATTTTTAAATATCAACCATCTGTATTTTTAATAATTTCTTTAAAATTCATTTTACATAAGAATCTTTTATAATCACTGTACTTAGTAAACAGCTTAAATATTTCTGTAAATATTTTTACTGGTTTTTGCTGCCCAGTAAAGACTACCTACTGCACAGCACTAAAAAAAGTATGACGTATGAATAAGGACTTTACAGATTATACATATAAAATTTATTTATTTATTTATTTATTTTTTTAATGGGGGAAAGCACGAATGTAGTCCCACACTACCACAAATTATGCAGTCGAGTTTCCCACATTTGGAGAAATCGCAGGGGTCAGCACATCTGGAGTGCAATGGATACGACTCACCCTGGGTAAACTACCTTTGTGATCCCCTGCCAGGTAAGTAAGATTCTATATTATTATTAAGTCTAACAGCATGTACATAAAATTGCAAACAACAGGAAAACAAAGAAAATGCAACCTTTGACTTTATTCTTTTTCTTTAAATTTGAATTTGTTGTTGGGATACTATTTATTAATCTCCTTCACTAAATAGTCTTGGCGCCAATGTCTGCCTGTGTTAAATCTTTAATGATGAATTCTTAATTATGTGATTTCTTTCATTATATGCTGTGTTATCTAAGCTCATCCTCTTGATGGGAAATGTCTATGTAAATTACTTCAGTATCAGATCTGAACCCATTCTACACCTAATTCAAGATTTTTAACCACGTGTGGCCTGTTCTGTGGATGACACATCAACTTCATCACATGCGCTTACTGTCATTGAGTCAGCATCAATTCACAGGTCACCCTCAAATTGGGTCTCCAAGGCTCTAAATCTCATGGAAGAACTGTCCATCTTTCTTCCACTGAGCTGCTGGTGGATGCAGGCACTCTGTGCTAACAACGTAAGTCCTCAAGAGACTAGGCCACCAGACCTCCCAAATTTCACCATATAGCACACTGAAAATGAAGTCCCAACCTAATTTACTTCAAGCTCTGCGATCATGTCAATACCATTAATTAACTTAGTAGGCTAATTCAGTGTATGCTTTAAATTGTTATACAAATCTATAGCTGTCACTATTTATTATCCTGTCTGCTATTCAAACTGTAGAATTTTTTCATTCTTCCTCCTGAAGCTCTTGAAATGAGTCCTCCTGACATTCCTGTTTAATAATCTCATTCTTTCCATTATTATTACCTGAGAATCACGACCTAAAATGGTCTGAAGTTCTCTCTTGCTTTTTCCACCTCCCCCTACAAGCCGCTCTAAAGACTAATGTCAGTAATATTCTTTACATTTGTTACCGTCTCCCTTGCAAATTTTCAAAGGTATTTATTTGGGACTCAATACTGTAAATAAGTGACCTAGGGCAACCAGAGTGCTACATGAAGGCAAGAATGGATAAGTTTCATCTCACATACTTTAGACATGCTGTGAAGAGAGGCTATTCCCTGGAAAGAGACATAATGCTTGGAAAGTGAAGGGCCAGTAAAGGAGAGAAAAGACTATCAATAAGATGCACTGGTAAACAGTGTGTGTGGCAATGAGCTCAAATGCATCAGGAATAATAAAAGTGGTCCAGAATAGGTGTGGGTACAGATTTGTTGTTCATAGGGTTGCTATGAGCCATAGCCAACTTGACAAGACCCAAAAAAAAGAAGTCTAGATCTCAGATTACAGGAGACACTTCATTTGACTGTGAGACACCCATAGCCTGGATAGGCAAATATGCCACCTTTAGCAAGGCGGACTAGCCTAGGCTCCCGAGGTGAGAGCAGAAACATGCTAGGGGCCCACCTCTTGCCACATGCTTAATACACCATTCTCTTATCATGCATGTTACGTATTTCCATGCTTGTTTATTTTGTGATTTGCTCTTATAGGTACAGCAATTATGTGTGTTTCTGCTGTATTGGGAGCAGTGTGACCTGTATGATGGTGCTTCTTTTACAGTTTGTGTGTACATAGATGTTTGCTTGTTAGTTTGTTCTTATGAATACAGTATTTGTCTATCAGTTTGCTGTACTGGAGTCATTTACAGGTTCTTGTAACGCTAGAAGCTATGGCACAATACTACACAAGACATTCATGGTTGACAGGTTTCAGTGGAACTTACACACTAAGACCAAAAAGTGGGATTCACCATCCATTTCTGAAATAAATGGCTATCAAAACTTTACGAATTTACAGAGAAACACTGCTAGATACAGTACTAGATGTAGAGCATCTAAGGCTGGCAGTCACTCAAAATGAGGTGAAAATAGCTGCACATATCCATTAATAATTAGAACATGAAGTGTACAAAATAAGAATCTAGGAAAATTGGAAGCTGTAAAATATTACTTGGAACATATAAAGATTAACATCCTAGACATCAGAGTGATCTAAGATAGAGGTATTGATGAAGATGAACAGGACAATAAATTGCATGATTTATTATGCAGAATGACAAACTGAGGAAGACTGATGCTGCATTCATAAACAAAACACTTCAAGATCTATCTTGAAGTACAAAGTAATAGTATGCTACTAACGTTACCAATCTTACTACAACTATTATTCAAATATAGGGATTGACCAATAAAATCAAAGAAGAAATTAAGGACTTCTACAAACTTTTGTGTTTGAAATTGATCAAATATGCCCTCAAGATGTATTAATAATAACTGGTACCTGGAATGAAAAAAAATGAATGAGAAAAAAAAAAAAAAAAGGAAACCAAGGAGTGATCATTGGAATATACGTACCTGGTGAAAGAAATGAGGCCTAGTATTAATTAACCAAGTATCTAAGATCAGTGATTTATTTAATACAAATGTCTTTTAAAAAACATAAATAAAGTCTTCTGGGGAATCCAAGAATCAGAGAGGTCTCAGGCAGGGTTAGCTGCTCTCCTGGTTAGGTTCCCAACTAAAGTGAGCTTTCCTTTCCCACAGGCTATGGAACCAGAGAGGACTTCAGGCAGAGAAAGTTGCTTTATCCTTCCCTGGAGAAGTGAGCTCCCCATCCAGATGAGCTTTCTCACCAACCGTGGGACCAGGAGAACTTCAGGCAAGGTGAGGTGCCTTCCTCTCCCCTGGAGCAGTGAGCAAGTATTCCCATGAGCCCAAGAACCAGAGAGGACTTCAAGCAGGATAAGTTGCCCTCCCCTTCCCTGGCATGTTGAGTTCCCCAACTAGGGAGAGGCCAGAGAGGCCTTCTGGCAGAATGAGTTGCTCTCCCTCCACTGGAACAGAGAGCTCCCTACTCAAGGTTGCCAGATCCCAGACCTGTGTACCCTAGTCAAGGAAACCCCTCTTACAGCAATGGCACAGAACAGATTACCACATACCCCACAAGATACACCTCCCCCCAAGTGATCAAAACACAGAATCAATGGATTTCTGAAGGTGGAAAGTCTGACTGAACTTCCTGACACAGAATTCAAAAGAACAATGATCATGTATTCTCAAAATTGTGTGTGTGTGTAAGTCTAAGAATCAGAGGAATCAACAAGTAAAACCCAAGAGACACTTTAAAAAAAAAAGCAATACAGGAGAAAGCAGATCAAACCAATCAAGGCATTAAAAAACCTAGGAAAAAAGCCAGCAATTCAGAATACTAAGACAAACATCTCAGAAGTTGTCAATATGTGAGAAGGACAGAGGAACAGAATTTAAGATGGAGCATTGACTCAGTGAAACAGAAGACAGAGCTCTTAGCACTGATTTGCTAGGGCAAAAAAGCAGAATCAGAAAGGAAGAAAAATTAAGAAAGCCTAAAAATAATTTGAGACACTATCAAGAAGAATAAAATACACATAACTGGAATTCCAATAAGGATAACATGGACTGCCAAAAGAACAAACAGGTCTGATTTAGAGAGAATGAAGCAGGTTGCTCTTTGGAGGCAAGAATTTTTGAAGCTCTGTCTCATATACTTTGGGCATGTCACCAGGAGGGACTAGTCCCTTGAAAAAGATGTCACCCTTAGAAGGGCCAGCACAAGAGAGGAAGACCCTGTTTGACACAGTGACTATGGTAATAGGGGCAGGTGTGTCAGACACACAGAGTTTGGCTGACTATAGGGCAAAGATCAGAGTCATTGTTCATAGGGTTGTTGTAAGTCATAGTTGACTTGATGATGACACATGACAACAATAACTGGAATTCCAGAAGAAGGGGAAGGAGGAGAAAAAAACCAAAAAGTACAAACCAAAGGCACTGAAAAAACTGTAGAACAGTTACTAGAAGAAAACTTTCCAGTATCATGAAGAATGAGAGAATATACATTGAAGAAGCTGCATGAACTCTTAACAGAATCAACCACAAAAGGAAAAGATCAAGTCATATCATACTCAAATTTGCTAGAATCAAAGATGAGGACAGAATTCTGAAAGAAGCTGAAGAGTAACCTATAATGGAGAACTAAGATGAAGTGTTGATTTCTTAGCAGAAATCATGGGAGCGAGAAGACAGTGGAATGACATCTATCAAACATTCAAAGACCACAACTATCAACCAAAAATACTGTACCCAGAAAAGCTGTCCATTAAATATAATGGAGAAACAAAGGAATTTTCAAAAAACAAAAAAAAAAAAGAAAGAAAAAACACACACACCAAAAAAACCAGAAACTAAGGGAGATTGTGAAAACAAGATCAATGGCATAAGAAATACTAAGAAAATCCTACCCACAGATATGCTATAGGAAAGTGGACAAACAAAAGAAACCAGAAATGGCACAAAAGGGAAATTAACAAAATGGTAAGAAATAAAACCTTGCCTCTCAATAAGCAGACTAGGTAAAAAACCAAAACTCACTAATAGACTGTCAACAAGAGACACAAATCTAAAAAAGGGAGATAACGACAGACTAAAAATTAAAGGTTGGAAAAAATATACCAAGCAAATGACAGCTACAAAAAAAGTAAGAGTAGCAATAAAATAGACATCAAGATACAATCATAAAGGACAATAAAAGCACTATACAATGCTTAAATGGATCAACAGAATAAGAATAACCATAATAAATACCTATGCATGGAATGACAGAGTTGCAAAATAAACAAAGCAAAGGATAACACAAATAAAAGACTAAATAGGCTAACACCTTGATAGTAGAAGTTGTTGTTGTTTGACAGAGTTGAAACCCCCCCCCATAGCTGACCCTCCAGTGGCTTTTCAGAGGCAGTAAACAGTATGGGAAGAGACTGCAGGGCAGCTAGTAAATATGAACTACATGCCTTTGAAATTGCTGCACAGATTCTTACCACTAGTCCACAGGAGACTTCAACACACCTCTCTCACGCAAATCAGACCAAAAAGAAATTCAACAAAGAAACCAAAGAATTAATATTAAAATTAACCAACTCAAACTCATACAAGCTAATGCACTCTAAAAAAAAAAAAAAAGGCAGTATAAATTCTTCTCTAGCATTCACAAAACATCCTCCAGAACAGATGATATTTTAGGTCACTAAGTAAGTCTCAAGCCTGGAAGCGGGAGTGGCATCCACTTCTGAAATAGCTTGCCTCCGGAAACTCTACGGACTTGGAGAAATGATGATAGTTATATAAGTGTTCAAGCCTTTCATTCATAGGTCACTATGAGTCATCTATGACTCAAAAGCACTTAACAACAACAAGCAAGTCTCAAATTTCAAAACATTAAAATAATACAAAAAGCATTTTCTAAGACCACAATGCTATAAAATCAGAAATCAACAACATGAGCATAAAGGAGAAAAAAACCCACAAACCTATAGACCTGGATGCTAAATAACACTCTGCCTGTACAAGAGTGGGAAATAGAAGGAGGGGGGAAAGGTTCTTAAAACACAAGAGAATGATGATACAACTTAACAAAAGCTCTGGGATACAAGCCAAACCAGTTCATGGAGGTCAACTCACAGCAATAAGCAAATATATCAAAAAAAGCGTGTGTGTGTGTGTGTGTGTGTGTGTGTGTGTGTAGAATTGAAACCTACTATTTAACCCATTATCTCCAACAACTTAAAAAAAAGCAATAAAATGTGACAACTTCTAAAAGAAATTACATAAATTAATGCAGAAATAAATGGAATAGCAGACAGAAAAACAACTGAAAACTACCACAAACATCAGGCATTAGTTCTTTAAAAGGGTCAGTAACATCAACAAACCACTGGCAAAGCTAAGGAAAAGAAAGAAGACACAAATAATCCAAATAAGAAATGAAAGAAGTGATATCACAACAGAACCAAATGAAATAAAGAGAGTGATAATAGAATTTTATGAAAAACTCTAATCAAACAAATAGGAAAACCTAGAGGGAATGGATAAATACTTAGAAACACACAACCCTCCCAAATTGACACAGATTAAAGTAGAACACCTGAACACTCACCACAAAAGAAGTAATGGAACATGTACAAAAATACCCTCTCCACCGAAATAAAGCCCTGGACCAGAGATTTATCAGCAGATTTTACCAACATTCAGAGAAGACCTGTCAGTAATTTTACATAAAATATTTCAGAAAATAAAAAAAATAAATGCTCCTAGATTCAAGCTATGAATCAATGATATCCCTAACACCAAAGTCTGGTAAAGATACCACCAAAAATAATAAACTGTAAACTAGTATCTTTCATAAACAAAGACACAAAAATCCTGGACAAGAGAATCCACCAATATAACAACAACAAAAAAATTCATCATAACCAAGTAGGATTCATAACAGGTATGCAAGGGTAGTTCAACATAAGAAAAATAACATAATTCAATGTCTTAACAAAGCAAAGAACAAGAACCATATAATCCCATCAACTGATGAACAAATGTTAAAACATGCAACACAATAGGAATATAGAGGAATTTCAACACAGTGGGAAATATATACACAAAACCAAGAGCCAACAATGTCCTTAAAGGAGAGAAATGAAAAGCATTCCCCTAAAGATGATGAACTCAGCAAGGATGCCCACTATCACCCCTCCTGTTCAATACTGTATTGAAGTCAAATAAGGGGCATTCAAATTGGCAAAAAAGGAGATAAAACTATATATATCATCTTTATAATTTTTATAGATAGGATAGTATACTTAGAAAACCCTAAAGATTCATCAAGAAAACTGTTGACATAGTCCACCAATTTAGCAAAGCAGCAGGACACAAGATCAACATGTAACAGTTCCATTTCTCTACCCAGAGTGGGGGAAAATAATGAAAGCAATACCCATTAGCAAAGCTAACCACAAGATGAAACTCTTAGGAACAAATCTAACTAGAGACACAAATAACTATACAAACAAAATGACGAAGCATTGCTTCAAGAAACAAAGAGATGACATATACATGGATATTCTTCCTATTTTCATGGATAAGACGACATAATATTATAAAAATTATACCAAAAGCAACCTACAATCCCAATATAGATACCAATTCCATTCTTCAACGACATGGAAAAGGCATTTTCTAATTTTCTCTAAAATGGAAAGAGAACCTGAATAAGTAAAGTACTAAAAAAAGTACTTAAAAAGTACTGGAAAAAAAAGGAAACAACAGTGGGATATCAGGGAGCTCTGCTGGCCTAGTAGCAAGAAGCTGCATTGTAATCCCAGAGGTACACAGTTCAAATCCACCAGATGCTCTGCTGTAGAAGTTGGGGCAATCTCCTCCTGTACTGGTCAGATCTGATTTGATGGTACACACACACACAAAAAAAAAAATAATAAATTTAAAAAAGAAGTATAAAAAAACCAACCCAAAACAACAGGGAGATATCATCTTATCCCAGAAACAACAGTAAAGTTCAACAGGCAGCAAATAACAAATGCTGGTGAATATGTGGAGGGACTGGAACTCTTACTCCCTGCTGGTGGGAATGTAAACGGTACAACCACTGTGGAAAGGAGTCTGGTGTTTTCTCAAAAAATTGGAAACAGAAATATTGTTTTACACTGCTCTCACCTGGGCAATCTTCTCCCATGCAATTAACTGTTTCTGAGGGTCAGGTAGGGGTCGGTTCCAACTCCATGGTGCACAACAACAATCTCACTGTTTGGAATATACCCTAAAGTACCCAAAACCATGGCCCAAGCACACGAATGCATGCCAATGTTTAATGCCCCATAACTCAGTAAGAAAAAGATGGAAGCAGTCCAAGTGCCTGTCAACAAACAAATAGCTAAAACAACTATGGTACATCCACATAATGGAATATTATGCAGTACTGAAAAAAAAAAACACCCTAAGCTTATAAAGCATACACAACATCAGTGAGTCTGGAGGACTTAGTGAAATATCTTAAGTCACCAAATATCTTAGTAAAGATACTGCATAGGACCACTATTATAAAAACACGATGGTCATTAGAGAGGGAAGAGGAAGAAAAGAATGGAGAGATAATAAACACTACACTGGAACAGGAGACAGGAAGGGCTACCTGAAAGGAATGAGTGATTAGACATTATATGCATGAAAGTTAGCAATGGGGGTATGTTAAGCAGCATCTATATACATGAATCTCACCTTATGAAAGACAATGCAATCAGAATGGCTTTATCTATGGGAAGAGTCCATGGAAAACCTCACTATCAGCAGTCAAAACAAGACTGGGGATAGCTGTGGAACCATCAATTATGCATGAGCAAGTTCAAGTTTATGGTGAAGAAAATGAGCATTCCAAGTCAACCAAAACTAAGGTCGAAAATCTTCTTGTTGAATTTAAAAGAAAATCTCAAGAACAGATTGGATGCACCAAACACGAAGAACCTAAGACCAGATGAATTTTGGGATGCCATGAAGACTATCATTCATGAGGAAACCAAAAGGTCATTAGAAAGAGGAGAAAGAAAAGATGCAAATTGATGTCAGGAAAGACTGAAACCTACATTGGAATAAAAAAAAAGAGGAAGGAATATTGAGTTAAAGAGAACTGAACAGAAGATTTCAAAGGACAGCTCAAGAAGACAAAACACAGTATTAAAATAAGTTATGCAAAGAGCTGGAGCTAGCAGTAAACATAAAGCAAGAAGACACTTGGCACTTCTGAAGTTAAAAGAACAAATTCAAATCTCCATCAGCAATAGTCAAGGATTCTATGGACAAAATCTTGAAAGATCAATAAACATTAAAGAAGATGGAAGGAATGTATCACTATATCAAAAGTGGTTCCCAAACCGGATTGAGAAGAGACTGTGGCACCAAGGATATCATTAGTAACAGCAAACAGACCTTACGTGAAAGCAGACACTATCAGACAGATGTCTGGGTTTTATTGACAATGTCTGGCTGTATGGGTGGTAACAAATTATGGCTATCACTGAGAAGGAAGGGAAACTGAGAACACTTACTGTGCTTTAAACCTATATACTGAACAAAAAGTAGTTGTCCAAATAGAACAAGGGACACTACATAGTTTAAAATCTGGATGCACCAGAGTTGCATCCTTTCAACAAGTATGCTAAGCAAATCATCCTAGAAGGTGGAATTTAAGAAGAATGTGGAATGGAGAAGTCTCATAAGCAACCCGTATCATACAGATGACACAAGTGAAGAAAATTTGAACTACTAACTGCAGATGATCAAAGAGCACAGCTTCAATATGGGTTACATCTCAACATCAAGAAAGCATCTCACCACACAACCAATAGGAAACATTGGGATAGATAAACGAATGAAGTTGTCTCAAAGATTTCATTTGACTTAGATTCACGATCAATAGTCACTGTAACAGCGTCAAGAAATCACAAAAATATGATGTGTTGGGAAAACCTATTGTCAAGACCTCTTTAAAAGAGCAAAGATTTCAGTTCAAAGACAAGCAATGCTCTTTTCAATTACTTTCTATGAATCTGAAAGTTTAACAATGACTAAGAATGACTGAAGAATTGATACATATGCATTAAGATGAATTGAGAAGAGTACTAAATATTCTTTGGACTGCAAAAAACCAAAGCAGCTTGTCTTGGAGTAAAGTGCAACCAGAATGCTTCTTAGAGGCAAGGATACGGAAACTTCTCATATATTTTAGGTATGCTGGCAGGGGGGACAGTCCCTGAAAAATGTCCTGCTGGGCAAAGTAGAGGATCAGAGAAAGACAGACTGAACAAGATGGACTAATACATGACTGTAACAATGCACTTGAGCACATCAGTGACTGTGTGGATGTAGCAGGACAGGGCTTGTTGTTCACAGAGTGCTGTGAGTAGCAGTTACCTTGATGGCACCCATCAACAACATCTACTGTGGAGGACTTAATCTTTTCCAAAAAGAGCTATACAGTAAATATTTTAGCCTTATCAGTTACAAGAGCTCTATAGCTATAGTACTCAACTTGGCTACTATATAATGAATCCAATTGTAGACAAGCGTGATCAGTGTGGATGTATTCCAATAATATATTCTAAAGACAATGCTTATCTCATAAGCAAGAATGTGTCCAACCCTGATTTAGTCTATCTGTCTCCAAGGAAGAACAATAAAACTGCTTTAATCCCTTACACAAGCTCTGAAATAGGTCCACAATCATTCACCTGTTAACTTTAGATCAAGTTGCCATCATCTCTGGTCTGGCTACTTCGACACACTTATAGGTCTTTTTGCCTTTCCAATCTAAGCATAATATTGAACTCAGAGTTACACTCTGGTTTTTTGTTTTCTATATTTAGGGTTTTATTAACTCATGGGTGGGTCTTCCTCTCCTGCACTGTTCCTCCACCCTTCTGAACATGACATCCTTCTCCAAGGACTGATCCCTCCTGGCCATGTTCCCAAAGTATGTGAGAGGAAGCTTCAAAATCCTAGCCTCCAGGGAGGAGCTTTGTTTCACTCTAAGACAGACTAATTTGCTCTCCTGGTGGTCCATGGCAGTTTAATACTCTTCTCGAGCACCACAACTCAAAAGCATCAAGTCTTCTGTCAACCTTAGTCATCCTTCATAGGAAAGCTGTAAGTACTTAAGTATGATGCATTCTTTCCACTGTTCTATGAAATTACTGATCCTGAGGGACTAGTGAATTTGTGGCTAATGTTCTCTGGTGACCAAGTGGTGGTGGTGGTTGTTGTTATGTGCCGTCAAGTCTCATGCGACTTATAGTGATCTTATGTACAACAGCCCTAAACTCTGCTCTATCCTGTGCCAATCGCACTGTCTCTGACATTCCCATCCCGATTACCCCAGTCACTGAATCAATCCACCTCATAGAGGGTCTTCCCCTCTTGCGCCGTCCCTCCACCCTCCCAAGAATGATGTCCCTCTCCAAGGACCTGTCTCTCCTTACAACATGTCCAAAGTATGTCAGAATCCTTGCCTCCAAGGAGCAGCCTGGTTTAACCCTTTCCAGGATGAATCTGTTTTGTTTTCTTGGCAGTCCATGGCACATTCAATACTCTTCTCCAGCACTACAGCTCAAAGGCATCAATTCTCCTTCTATCCTTCCTAGTCAATGTCCAACTCTCGAATGTATAACAAGTTATTGCAAAGACCATAGCCTGTATCAGATGCACCTTAGTCTCCAGAGTGACACCATTGTTCTTCAGTATCCTGGAGAGGTTCCCTAAAGGCAGACTTTCCCATCGCAATACACAATACCAAGTGGTTAAAAAGTTTTATTGCCAATCCACAATCAGGCTGTTCAAATCTACCAGGAGCTCAGAGAGAGAATATCCTGCCATTCTCTTTACAGCCTCAGAAAACCCACTTGGGGGCCAGCACTGAGTTGGTTCTGACAGCACAGAGTGAGTGGCTGAGTGATTCAGAGGTAGAGCTGCCAATCGTGTAGCCTCCAGAACGAAAGAAAGAAAGGTTCCAGGGCACTCAAGTTTGCAGCTGGTATTTAAAGTCTTGGATCTACATGGCAGTGTGAAAGACCATGTTCTTTAACTTGTGAGTTCAGAGTGAGCCGTGGGGGTGATCATTAGAGGGAAGATATGTCCTGTGCAGTTGGTATCAGCCGTAGAGCTGACTGATCTACACACAGATCTTCTGCCATTGTTCATCCATCCCCAAGCCTTGTTTTTTCTCTCTCAGCCACTCACACATAATATGCTTTCCCCTATCACAAGGTCTCTCTAAATGTCATTATTTCAGTCTGGTTTTTACATTGTTTCCTTCTTCGTATAGCCTTTTCTCCACCCCAGACACCAACACAACCCTCTTCTCAGAAAAGTAAATTAAGTAACAGCATGTGTTAACATTATCTTAATATCTTCTACTGCTTCATAACCATTTCAAGTCATCTGTCTGTGCAATTATTTGATAAATATTCCCTTTCATAATGATCAGCAGGAAAAGGACTGAGTCTACTGCCATGCCATTTTCCCACAGAACCTCACACACTTTCTGGCACATATGTATGTGATAAAAGTTAACATTATGACAAAGCTTAACAGGAAAGAGCACATACAGAACAAATTCAGTGATTATATCTAAGTGAGTCAAGATATACCAAAGTGCCCTTTCTAATGTTTACACTGTTGTTGTTTGGTGCTGTCAAGCTGTAGACAACTCATAGCGACCCTATGAACGAAAGGCCTGAGCACTGTTCATAGGGCTTCCGGAGGCAAGCCATTTCAGAAGTGGATGCCGCTCCCGCTTCCAGGCTTATTTTAGTCGGAAGTTCCAGCAAACACTGTCCACCATGGGTGACCATTACCACGAATGTTTATATTAGGAAAAGGTATTATTCAACCTAATATTAAAGATTTCTGGATTTGTAAAAAACTTTTAAGAAAATAAGCTTGTTGGTTTGGTCTTCTGATTTTTGCTGTTGTTGGTTTGTTGTTTTGTTTTTTTTTTTTTAAAGATCTCAGAGATAAAATTCTAGTATTACCCTCATTTTAAAAATGAAGTTTTACAATTGTTGTTGCTGCTGTTGTCATTAAGTGTCATCAAGTCACTTGAGACTCATGGGAATCCTATGTACAACAGCTCTCAACCCTGCTCTATTCTGTGGCAATTTCATCATTTCTGACACATTCACCCCATTACCCCAATCACTGAGTCAATCCATCTTATTCAGGCTCTTCCTTTCTTATGCTATCCCTCCACCTTCACAATCATGATGCTATGTGTCAGAGAACTGGAGAATGAATAAGGATGACAAAAGAATTAATGTCTGAGTTGTGGTACTGGAAAAAGAATACTGAACACAACATGGACAGCCAGGAGATCAAACGAGTCTGTCTTAGAGAGTGTTAAACCAAGTTTCTCCTTGGGGGCAAGAATTTTGAAAATCCATCTCACATATTTTGGGCACATGGCTAGGAGGTACTAGTCCTTGGAAAAGGATATCATGCTTGGAAAGATGTAGGACAGTGCAGGAGAAGACCCTGGATGAGACTGATTGACATGGTAACTGGGACAATGGGATAATCTAATTGGAGTCAGACTGGCTCAGGATAAGGCAGTTCAGAGCTCTTGTATATAAATCACTATGAGTCCCTGACCACTTGATGGCACATGAGAACAACAACATGTGTTGTAAATCTTAATCCCTATGATATCAATGAGGTGTGATTAGTCGCGATTATGTAAATGAGACCAATATAATCAACATGATTAGGATGTATCATAAGATCAGCTGATTTATAAAAGAGTTTAAATAAACAAAAAGAGATCAGAGGGATCAGATGACCGCCAAGAAAGAAGAGCTGGGAGCCAAAATCAGAGACACCTTTGGACCTGGGGTCCCTTTGCTGGGAACCTCCCAGGACAGGAGACACAGAGAAAGCCTTTCCCTCGTGCCAGCCCTCTGAATCCCAGCTTCTAACCTGATAAGGTGTGAGAAAATAAATGTATTTGATAAAGTTATCACAGGTGTGTCATTTTATTACAGCAGCACTAGATAACTAAGATACTATTATTGGTTTATAGTTTCCTGAAAAATAAAAGTATGGTAGCAAATCACCCTTTCTTTAAATGCAATTTCTATTTAGTTTTTAACCTCTGTTTCATATTTTAGCACACAGTTATTTGTTGAGAGTCTATAAACAGCAATGTTGTAGGATCTGGACATAAAAAAAAAAAACCAGGCACAGCTGTGCACAGTTTCAGTGGTGTGTCAGTAACAGTAATAGAAGGTTATAAAACAATTAAGTTAAATACAGCATTAGAGGAAAGTACAATAGGATACAGGACAGGTGGTTCTGTAAAGCGGCAAAAAGTAAATAAAAATTTAGACTTGGCTGGTAATATGATTTAAAAGGAGGGCACTTATCTTAACTTGAAGACGTTCCCAGAGCTTTGATGAAGGCATTATATCTTATTTTTAAAAAAGGATTAAGGAGTTGGATAGGTAAAAGAGTGTAGAAAACTTTAAATAGACAAAAGAGAAAAAAGTACCATCCAAAAAAACAGTATGTGAGGTCTCCCAAATTCACCTGGTGCTATGGATTTAACTACAACTCACAGCAACCCATCAACAACAGATGAAATCGTTGCCCTACACCGCATCATTGTCATGATCTCTGTTCATCATTATGGTCAAACTAGAAACAAATACGAGAATTTGAGAGAAGACTTAAATTTTCTCTTCTATATTTGGAAGAAGAGTGTACATTCTCCCACAAGCAAGGGAGATGGACAGTTTTCTGAGAACTCTGAAAGAAATTTCTTTGAAATGGAGAGCAGGAAACCAATTAAAAGACTACGACACTGTGGTTACATCAATGAACAGGAACAATTAAAATAAAATGTCTGCAGTTGTGATTATCTTCCCATCGACATCACTGTTATATTTTATCTATATCATGATGAAAGACAGGAGAGAAAAATTATGTGTCTGAATTCTCCCAGAATCATTCTATGAAGCAAACATATACTTGATACCAAAAGCCAGGTAAAACCACCACCAAAATAAAAAACCATAAGCTATATCTCTCATGAACATAGATGCAAAAATCTTAAATAAAATCCTGTCCAAGAGAATCCAATGATAGATTACAAAAAAAAAAAAAAAACCACCAAAAAAACCAAAACACACACACACAACCCCAATTCACCATGACCAACTGGAATTCATAACAGGTAAGCAAGAATAATTCAACATACGAAAAATAATCAATGTATTTCATTACATTAACAAAGCAAAGAACAAGAACCACATGATCCTATCAATTGATACAAAATCCAACACCCTTTCCTGATTAAAACACTCAACAAAATAATATTAGAGGGGAATCTCTTCAACATAGTAAAAAGTATATATGCAAACCTGAGAGCCAACACTGTTCTCAATGGAGAGAAATTAAAGGCATCCCTTTAGAGAACAGGAACTATGTAAGGATGCCTACTATCACCTCTCCTATTCAATATTGTACCGGAAGTCTTAGTAATAGCAATAAGACAAGAGAAGAAAATAAGAGGTATCCAAATTGGCAAAGGGGAGGTAAAATTATCTCTATATGCAGATGATAATGATAGTATACTTAGAAAACCCTAAAGGCTCAGCAAGAAAATTACTGGACATAGTTGACCAATTTAGCAAAGTGGCAGGATACAAGATCAACATACAAAAATCAATTGGATTTCTCTACAGTGACAAAGAGAATACCAAATTGGAGCTAATGAGATGGAAAAGGCAATCTCCAATTTCATTTGGAATGGAAAGAGGCCCCAAATAAGCAAAATACTCCCTGAAAAGAGAAATAAGATAGGAGGCATCCCACTCCCTGATTTCAAATCCTACTACACTGCCGTGGTGGTCAACACAACGTGATACTGGTACAATGACAGGCACAAAGATCAATGGAATAGAACTGAGAACACAGAAATCAGCCTATCTACCTATGGACAAATTATTTCTGACAAGGAGATGAAATCAGTCAAGAGGGGAAACGACAGCCTTTTTAACAAATGGTGCTGGCAAAACTGGAAAACTATCTATAGAAAACTCAAGCAAGATCCACAAATCACACCATACACAAAAACCAACTAAAGTGGATCAAGGTCCTAGAACTAAAATCAAGGACTATAAACTTCAATAGAGAAAAGCTTGGGAGAACTCTAAGGCCCTAATCCAAAACATAAACAGTCTTCCAAGCATCCTGAAAAACCTACAACCAGGAGAGGATAAAATAGATTAACGGGACTTTCTAAGAATAAAATCCCCATGCATATCCAAAAATTTCAACCAAAAAAAAGGGAAGCCACAAACCAGGAAAAAAATATTTAGTAATGACATGTCTGACAAGGGAGTTATATCTAGAATTTATAAAACACTTGAGCATCAAAACAAGATAAAGGTAAACAACCTAACTGAAAAATGGGCACATGATAGCAACAGACATTTCACCAAAGAAGATACTCAGCTGGTGAACAAACACATGAAGAAATGTTCAAAATCCCTAGTTCTAAGAGAGATGCAAAGTAAAACAACTATGAGATATCATCTCACCCCAGTAAGAAAAGCAAAATTTAACAGAACAGCAAAAAACAAACGCTGGTGAGGTTGTGGAGAAACTGGAACTCAGAAACTGGCTAAGGAATTAATTGTTGGTGGCAGTGTAAAATGGTGCGACCAGTATGGAAGGCAGTATGGCGCTTTCTCAAAAAGTTGCAAATAGAAATACCACTTGACCCAGAAGTTCCACGACTGGGAATATATCCTAAAGAACCCAGAACTGCCACCCAAGCAGATATATGCACAACCATGTTTATTGCAGCTTTGTTCACAACAGCAGAGTTGGAAACAACCCAAGTGCCCATCAACAAACAAATGGACAGAGAAGCTGTGGTATATTCACACAATGAAAGACTATGCTGTGTTGACAAACAAGAAACTCATGAAATATTATACAAAATGGGTGACCCTGGAGGACACTATGCTGAGAGAATATCTCAGTCAAAAAAAGGAGAAATACTGCATAGTGCCACTGATGTAAAACGGGACTGACATTGAGGTTGGGGGAAACTAAGAGGGAATAAATTACATATACTGCATTGAAACAGATGAGGGACAGAACTGTTTAGAAGGAATATATGATTAGGTATTACTGTCACGACAAGAGTCCAGAATGACGCAGAGTGGAGTGGACCAAGTTTGGGGGGCAGTGGACTGTATAACAATGAAAGATTTTTTTTTAACTTTTCAAAGAGAAAAGTGAACTGAGGGGAAGGGTGGGCAGGGAGGAAAGCATGTGTCAATGAATAATTGGAAACAGTCTCTGTTCATTAAAATAAAAAAATTATAAATCTATTCATTAAAATAAAAACATTATATATGTGTGTGCGTGTGTGTGTATAAACAAACTATATGTCTGCTCTGTGATGAATTACAATGACCACATTTCACAGAAAATTCAAAACAAGACTTAATTCTAAAACTCCTACAACTCCCAAAAACCCAATGAGAAACCTCTTTCATTGCCAACAGTTCTGTTCCTCAACCTCTGGTTACCAGAATGCCTCAATCATCTAATTTCTAAGGGATAAAAGATTGTTAATGAAAGTACTAGGCGAAGGAATACAGGACAGGTAACACACTTGTTAACTTGTAACATATAATACACTTGTTCTGTGAAGAGCTGGAAAGTAATTATTTCATACTTGCAGGTAACCTAGTTTCTGCCAAATGTATTCAACTCGGCCATTGCAGTACTAAATGAAAATCTAAACAATGTGCAGTAGAGCCAGAACCACCACAGAGCTAACCCTCTGGCGGATTTCCCAAGGCTATAAACTACATGGGAGGAGATGGCTCATCTGCCACCCTTGGAGCCACCGGTAAATTCCAAATGTCAGCGAGGTGCCACCTTTGAGTCAGCAGCATGACTCAACTCCATATGACATTGCAACCATAGCCTCACACAGTAGCACAAAAGCAACCATAAATGACATGAACATAGTAAGTGAGATTTTGTTCTAAGAGAACCAAATTTATAAGAGAGACATTATGTCAGATTTGGAACACAAGCCATAGTCAGCTGACTGCTTTCTTAGAGTATTAACATCTTATTTCTCGAATATCAGAGAATATATTGATAGCTGTATTGTCAACGCAAAGGCACTCAGTTCAAATCCATTCACCATTCTGCAGAAGAATGATGGGCAATCTCCTTCCATTTAAATAATTGCCTCTGAAAATCCGCTGGAGGGTCAGCTATGGATTGGTTCCAATTCAATGGTACATAACAAGAGCAACAATACTAGGACATACTCAAATGTCTCATCTAAGAGTATTTTCACAAAGAAACAAGTCATATTCCTTTTTTCTCTAAATATAAGAAGACTACAATACTTACTGTAACACTGGTAACTCTGATGTAATCATTGCTGAAGAGGTCTAGCCACCAACAAGCAAAAGAAGGAAGTGCTGAACAACTTGAAACTTTTAAAACCACCTCGAAGTCAATCTGTTAATGGGGGGAGAAAAGAAGATTATTTAAAAATAAAACTAATGGGGGAAAAAAACACCTAATGTATCAAAATACATAAACCATAATTTGTACCTTTTACCAGCGTAAGATTACAGTCACCTAGCAATCTGGAACTGTCCATTAGATCTGAAGTAAAGATCTTTTCCAAGATTTCTAAAACATGTTACAACATGTGGTTACTAAATTAACCAAAATATCATCTCTGTACAACCTGTCATAATGAATATGAAGAACACTTGCCCACACTTTTGGAAACACTGTTCAAATTAAGTAATATTTATATATTAGTATAAAATTTGAAAAAATAATTTCCTCCCCAGTGTTACGTCCCTTCGTTATCTTTAATAGTAACTGTAAAGTTAATTATATGCCTTGTCTATATTTACTTGTAGGCTATGTAATAAGTACAGATCTTTATGTTCAAGGTGTTTTTCAAGCTATTAAAGAGGACACTTTCTTTATAAAGCAATATATGAAGAAACCCAAAAGAGCATACATTAAACTATTAACAAAGATTAACTTCTCTGCAACTGTTCTGAAAGGGGACATAATCTGAGGACACAACATAAAATAATGCAAATAAGGCCACATAAAACAACATCACTGCCTTCAAGCTGATTACAACTTGTGGTGACTCTCAAGTTTCCAAGGCCACAAATCTTTGCAAAAAAATTATTTCTACTGAGCAGCATGTGGTGGATACTATGGCACTCAAGCGCACCACACACACACACACACACACACACACACACACACACAAGTTTTTATTTAAAAAGCACCTGACAGAAAAACTTCAAAATCTACAAATACCTGCAACTGGCAAAGGCTGAAGAACTATAAAGTATACAAACTCACTGCCCTATTATATCATTATTTAAACTTAAGATTAGGAACATTGTGAAAAATGGGAAAATATCAAAATAATACACTGGTCAGCAATTTTAATCCACCAGCTGCTCTGAGGGAGAACAACAGACAGTGTCCTTCTATAAAAATCTACAGCCTTGGAATCCTGATGGTGAGCCATCACCAGTCAGAATCAATTCAAGAGCAGTGGGTTTGTAAAGTGGGGGGTCAATGAAGGAGGGAAAGATCGGTCTACAATGTACAGACACAGAAGCTTCAACATAAAGTAGGGGGTCAATGAAGGAGGGGACAATCGGTCTACAATGTACATCGACACAGAAGCTTCAACAAGGGATGTGAACACAGGAGACTGCGAGGATTGCCTGGCAACAGCGAGGGCTTCATTCTATTGCACAGAAGGTCACAATGAGTCACAACTTATCAAGAAGAGTAAAGAAAACAAAAGCACAAATAAGAAAATAAAAATACCTCAGAATATTAAAAACAAAGGGAAAAAATCAATAAATAAAGAACATCCAGATAAGGAAGAAAATGCCCACAAAGATATTCAGAGGGAAATGAATCCTGAAAGAGGAAATGAGTTTATCTTAGGGAACTTTTGTATATAGACATAATAAAATATAAACTGGTGGATGTACAGGGATGGTGCTTTTTTTTTTCTTGTTTGTTCTTGCTTTTAATGCTATTTATTTAATGATGTTTTCTGTGAAAGCTTACACAGCTATTTAGATTCTTATCCAATAATTCTTATACAATTTGTTCCACATTACTGGCAATATCCTTCACAATGGATGAACATTCTCATTTGATGGTAAATATTTTTAAGAGTAAGAAATTATGAAAATACAGCCACTTTAAAAGAAGAACCTAACAGTTAAATTCAGGATTTAATAAAGCTAAAATGGGCTCAAGGATATCAGAGATTGAGAAGATGGCAGGCAGGGTTCGCTCGATGCCACATAACAACAAAATGTGTGGAATGTTTACTGCTGGTGATCAGAAAAGAGAAGATAGATGCTATCACTTAAAAAATAACTTCTTCAAAGTATAAGTCAACTTCAGTTTTGTAAATACTAATAACTTTAAAGACTAGTTAAATATTGTTGCTATAGAGAGCAAGTACAGAGATAATAAAATATTTATATATTACATATTAAAAGACAGTCTTCCCTAGAATTAATTCTGTGATAAGGAGAAAATTCAGTATCTTAAATTTAGCAAATGTGTGAGTATAAACAATTACAGAAATTAGTATACACATGACTTATTGTATCTATTACTTAGCTCTATCTGCTAAGAAACAAGGAAGGAAGGAAAGGAAGGGAGGGAGGGAGGGAAGGAAGGAAGGAAGAAAGCAATCCCGCCATGTCCAGATCTTGACTTCTAAATACTATTCTAAAATAAAGGAAATCAGAATTCAGGAAAGATAAAGACTCATCCCAAGGCTGGAGCAAGAAAATAAAATGTGTGAAACACAGAGTTCCACGAGAAAGCTTGTGTTGAGGGTGAGTGAGGTGTGCTGTGATAGGAGCATGGAGAGAGAAACAGCAGCTTTCAAGGTAAAAGGTAGAACAACCGAAGAAAACAATATTGGATTATAAAATAAGCATTCAACAAATATGCATGAATCTGTACAAGTATAAAGAAGGAAAGGAAAAACAGAGAAGAGTCAAACTTTCCTTATAATTAAACCAGCTCACTGCTGTTTAGCCAGTTCTGATTTAATAGAGATTCTAACAACAAAGTCAAATGCCCCACTGAAATCATACATCTTGACGGAAAGTATTTCCTTGTCTTTCTCCTGTGGAATGGCTAGTTGGTTTGAACTCCTGATCACTTCATTCATAGCCCAACACTCACTCACTATGCCACTAAGACTCTTTAATGTCTTTATGAAATCTCAAATCAAACTTACTACCCTCCAGTCGATTATGGCTCCTGTTGACTCTTCATCCCGAGGCTATAAATCTTTATTTAAGTGCGCAGAGAGCCCTAACAAAAGAGAACCAGTGGATTCAAATGACTAACCTTCTGATTCATCATGCACCATGTCACCAAGGCTCCTTAAGTCTTTCTTATATAGGATTAAACATGTAAGAAAATACCTTCAATACAGGAAGTAAATTTTAAACACCTACACTTATCTCCAACACACACTGAGAACAGGCTGCACTTAATGGTTTCCACAACAAGAAAAGGGGAAAGGGAATAACGTAAAATTATTATTTTAATTTGGAGAAACCTCCACAGCCAAGAAGGTTACTATGACCACTAATACGATGTGAAGGGACAGCGCAGGAGGGGAAGGCCCTTTATGAGGTGGATTGATTCAGTGACTGGGATAATTGGGATGGGAGTGTTAGAGACAGTGCGATTGGCACAAGACAGCAGAGTTTAGGGCTGTTGTACAAAGGGTCGCTATGAGTCGCAAGCGACTCGACAGCACATAACAACAACAACAATACCATGTGGCTAATATGTGCCCCCTGGTCATTTAGTGCTGCAGTCCTTGAAGAGGGACGTCATGCTTGGGAAGATGAAGAGACAGTTCAAGAGAGAAAGATCCTCTATGAGATGGATTGACTCAATGACTGGGGTTATAGGGGTAGATGTGTCAGAGACAATAAGACTGGCACAGGATAGAGATGGGTTTAGGGCTGCTGTACAAAGGGTCGCTATGAGTAGCTGGTGATTTGATGTCACGTAACAAAAATAACATAAAATATCACAAATAGTAACTTTAACAAGTAAACTTTTTTGTTCACAGTTGAGGAGGTCAGAGGGCACAAAAACTTGGGGAATGCTCTCTGTGTTGGCTCTGAGAGAACGTCTCTATTTTTCTTTTGTTTTTCCTGGTTCTTTGGAAACCTCATGTGGCATGATAGCAATGTTCTCTCATCTCTGCTTGCTCATTCTGCTCTTTTTAGATCTCAAAGATAAATTTAAGGCATATTGTACAGTAACACCATATTAATTAACACAACAAGGTAAAGCTGTAAGCACAGGAACAACGATTTTAAGAGTCAGGTACACATTATTTCTCGGGGGCATAATTCAACCCATAACATCCTTAAAATGTTGTAATGAGACCAACTCTTCACCTCTGTCATATTCTTCTACCAAAATCCTTAACTTCAGTCAAACTGTGACAATAGCATCAGAAAACCCTACCTGAGGAAGAGCACTCCTCAAGACTGCCAGGGCCATGAAAAATAAGGAGAGGAGGAACAATTGCCATAAATCCAAGAACGAGGTGCTAAAACAATGAAATATAAAGAGGTATGCTAGAATGACTCATGGAAAAAGTGATAAAATTCAAATAAAAGACTGGACTTTAGTTACCAATTATGTCACTTTTTTAGTTCTGATAAATGAGAATGGTAATGTAAGATGTTAATAATGTAAGAAAATATGATGCCGTATAAATAGGTGCTCACTATACTTTCCCAATTTGTCAGAATATTTTCAATTATTTAAAAATAAAGTTTATTGTTTAAAATGGTCTTTTAAGCTATCACAAAAACGATTACTTAAAAATATGTATTAATTTGTAAATAAACTAGTATTTTAAAAAAATGTATTATTTCCGAAGGTGATGACCTCTGAATAAGAACATCCCTCTAACAAAGGATCTCCTTCATCTGTCTCCAAAAGAGATGAGGAAGCACAAGAAGAAACGGCTGGTGCAGAGCCCTAATTGCTATTCCATGAATGTGAAATGCCCAGCATGCTATGAAATCACCACAGTCTTCAGCTATGCTTAAACAGTAGTTTTGTGTATTAGCTGCTCCACTATTCTGTGTCAGACTACAGAAGGAAAAGCACGGCTTACAGAAAGATGCTCCTTCAGAAAGAAATACCATTAGAGAAATACACTGAATCAAGATGGAAAACATCTCAATAAACAAGGGGTGTGTGTGTGTGTGTGTGTGTGTGTGTGTGTGTGTGTGTAATCTCACAAATCTGACTATCCTTTTGTTCAGAGAGAGAGAAATAAAGAGGATGCACTGAAATTACTCTGAATTGCAAAATATTGATGGATAGATCTAAACATGAAAAAAAGAAATTTGTGTATTATAAAAACAAGGTGACTACTTTTATAATTTTTGTATAGCGAAACTTTTTAAAGGGTGTCCTTTCTCTATACCTATTTAATCTGTATACTGAGCAAGTTATTCAAGAAGCTGGGCTCTATGAAGAATGTGGCATTAGGTTAGAGGAAGATTCATCAATAACCTTTGTTATGTGGATGACACAACTGTGTTTGCTGAAAGTAAGGAGATCTTGAAGCATTTGTTTCAGAAGGTTAAACACTGCAGCCTTCAATATGAATTACATCTCAATGGCAAGAAAAAAACTTTCACCACTGGACTGATGGGCAACATCATGACAGATGGAGAAAAGACCAAGATTGTCAACAACTTCTTCTTACTTGGATTCACAATCAATACAGTTGGTACTAGCAGTCAAGAGATCAAGGAGATGTAGCACTGGGAAAGTCGGTAGTCCAGACCTCTCCATTACTGAGGAACCATGATGTCAGTTTGAGGACTAAGGTGTGCCTGATTCAGGTCATGGTCTTTTCAGTCACTTGCGATGCACCCAAGAGCTGGACAGAAGAAGAATTGATGTCTCTGAACTATGGTGTTGGAGAATAGTGCTGAATATCCCCTGGACTGACAAAAGAATTAAATAGGTATGTGTTGGAGAAAATATAACCAGAGTGCTCCTTGGATCACATACTCCAGGCATACTGCTAGGAGAGGTTATTCCTTGGGGAAGGGCATTACGCTTGGAAAGGTGGAAGGACGGCAAAGGAAAGGAGTAACATAAACCAACTTGATTGACACAGTGACTTCAGCAATGGGCTTGAGTGTGTCTGAGAAGATCAGGATGGCACAGGACAGGTCAGGGGTCAGTTCTGTTATTCATATTTCTGTACTCAACTTGACAGCACTTAACAACAACAAAATTTTTCAAAGATACAAAAGTAATGAATCTTACTAGATAAAACGTATTCTTTTCAGTACATAAAAATCTCTGCTGAATAAATGTGACTGGCACTACTGCTTCCTGTTGTTAGGTGGTGTTGTTATGTGTCGTCGAGTCTCTTGCGACTCATAGTGACTCTATGTACAACAGCTCTAAACTCTGCTCTGTCCTGTGCCAATCGCACTGTCTCTGACACACTCGTCCCGATTGCCCCAGTCACCGAATCAATCCATCTCCTAGAGGGTCTTCCTCTCCTGCGCCTGCCCTCCACCCTCCCAAACATGATGTCCCTCTCCAAGGACCGGTCCCTCCTTACAACGTGACCAAAATATGTCAGACAAAGCCTCAGAATCCTTGCCTCCAAGGAGCAGCCCGGTTTAAACCTCCCCAGGATGAATCTGTTTGTTTTCTTAGCAGTCCATGGCACCCTCAGCACTCTTCTCCAACACCAAAGATCAAAAGCATCAATTCTCCTTCTATCCTCCCTGGTCATTGTCCAGCTCTTTGACGCTTAACAAGTGATTGCAAAGACCACGGCATGTACCAGCCGCACCTTAGTCTCCAGAGACACACCATTGCTCTTGAGTACTTTTAGAGAGGTCCCTAACAGTAGACTTTCCCATGGCAATATGTCTTTTTATTTCCTGGCTGCTGGTGCCAAGAGTGTTGATTGTGGAGCCAAGCAGACTAAAGCTGCAAACAATCTCAATCTCTTCATCATCCATACTGATGTTGCCAACTGGCCCAGTGGTGACAATCTGTTTTCTTGACATTGAGCCTCAATCCATATTGAAGGCTGCAGTCCCTGACCCTCAGCAGCAAGCGCCTCAGGTTCTCCTCAGTTCCAGCAAGCAGGGTCGTGTCATCTGCATAACACAGACTGTTTATAGATCTTCCACCAATTCTGATGCCACATTTCTCCTCATAGAGTCCAGCCTCCCGGATGATCTGCTCTGCATACAGGTTGGAGACAGGACACATCCCTGGCGTACGTCCTTCCCAATTTTGAACCATGTAGTGTTTCCTTGCTCTGTTCTGACGGCTGCCTCTTAGTTCAAGTATAAGTTTCGCATTAGCACGATCAAGTGTTCTGGGATTCCCATTCTTCTCAGAGTCAACCAGTTTGTTATGGTCCACACAGTCAAACGCCTTTGCATAATCAATGAAGCACAGATAGACATTCCTCTGGTAGTCCTTGCTTTCAGCCAATATCCATCTAACATTAGCTACAATAGTCCTAGTACCATGACCCCTTCTAAAACCCAGCCTGGACTTCTGGCAGTTCTCTGCTGATGTGCTGTTCTGGTCATTTTTGGATACTCTTCAGCAGAATCTTGCTTGCATGTAAAAATCAACGATATTGTTCTACAGTTTCCACACTCTGTTGGGTCACCTTTCTTTGAATGGGAACAAATATAGATCACTTCCAGTCAGTTGGCCAAGTGGTTGTTCTCCAGATTTCTCGACACAACTTGGTGAGCATGTCCAGGGCAGCATCTGTTAGCTGAAATATGTCAATTAGTATACCATCTATTCCTGGGGCCTTATTTTTTGCTATTTCTGTTGTTGTTAGGTACCACTGAGTAAATGATGACTTAGAGACCCCAGAACAGACTATCTCTGACAACCTTGAGCCCACTGCTGCGATCATTGTGTCAAATCATTTGGTTGAAGGTATACCTCTCTTCTGCTGTCTCTCCACCTTTCAAGTATGCTGTACTTATTCAAGGGTGAGGTAAATTAGAGAAAAAGTGGCCATAGAGATGTTAAATAATAAAACTACCAATGTTAAAAGAAGGTCAAGAACTACAGAAATAAGATTATTACCTATGAAGCATTATTAGCATAATCAGATGACCATTTGGGATTTAGTGGCCCAGTTAAAAGTGAAAACGTAAGTACTAAACTCTGGTTACTTGGTGGAAAACACTACTCTACATCAAGACTGGAACTATGGGGGAAACTATCTGATAATCAGAAAGGGACAGAAATGGCCTGGTATAAGGCACACTTTGTAGAAATACTTATAATTGCCCCACATGACATTTCCTATGGGTGCCTTGTGTGTTATAGGCATGGGTATATTATTTACATAGGTGTTATCTGAAAAACAGTTCTACTTCAGGATTCCATTTATCATCTAGAAAGCAGAGAGGAGTGCTACTCCTACACCCACAATAGTAATAGAGAAAACAAAAGCATAACATTTTGTGAACATGTAAAGGGACTCAGGGTCACATAAAAGCGTCCAAGGCCCAGATAAACAGAAATATCCTCGCACTGGGGAAAATCTCTAAGAAAATGTCATCAACAAGATCCAAGGACAGAAGACCTGGTTTAAAAAACAACTGACATGTTTCAACTAACAGATGCAGCCCTGGAAGTGCTTTGCCTATACTGAGAAATGTGGATGCCAGCTGCGTGGCCAAGTGACTGGAAGATATCCATATCTGTTCCCATTCCTAAGAAAAGGGATCCAGTGGAATGTGGAAATTACTAAACAGTATAATCAATAGGACATGCAAGCAAAATATTGCTGAAGATCCTCCAAAACTGGCTAGAACAGTACATTAACAACCATCAGAAGTTTCAGCTGGTTTTTAGAAGAGGCCATGGCACCACAAATATCACTGCTGATGTCAGATGGATCCTGGCCAAAAGCACAGAATACCAAAAGAAGGTATACTTGTGCTTTATTGACTATGCAAAGGCATTTGACTGTGAATTATAACAAACTCTGGCCATGGGCTTTGCAATCACTTTCTCTGCACCATACAGCTGGACGATGACTAGGAAGGATAGAAGGAGAACTGATGTCTTTGAGCTGTGGTGTTGGAGAAGAATATTGACTATATCATGGACTGATAAGAAAAAGAACAGGTTCGTCATAGAGAGGGTTAAATCAGGCTGCTCCTTGGAGGCAAGCATTCTGGGGTTTTGTGTGACATACTTTAGACATGCTGCAAGGAGGGACCAGTCCTTGGAAAAGGATGTCATGCTTGAGAGAGTGGAGGGACAACACAGGAGAAGAAGACTCCCTAGGAGGTAGATTGATTCAGTGACTGGGGTTATTGGGGTGGGTGTGCCAGAGACTGTGAGATTGGCACAGGATAGATGTGGGTTTAGGGTTATTGTACACAGGGTTGCTATTAGTGGCAGGTGACTCGACGACACATAACAACAATATAACAACGTGGCTAACATTAAAATGAATGGTATTCAGTACACTTAACCAAGCTCATACGAAGCTTCTATTTAGGCCAAGAAGCTGTTGCGTGAACAGAGCAGGGGAACACTACATAGTTTAAAAATAAGGAAAGGAATACTTGAGGGTTGAAGTCTTTCTCCATACTTAATCAATCTTTGAGCAAATCATTTGAGAAGCCAGACTCTATGAAGATGAATGTGACATTATGACTCACGGAAGACTCATCAACAACCTGCATTATGCAGACAACATAGCCTTGGCTTACCGAAAGTGAGGAGGACTTAAAACACTTCCTGCAGAAGATCAAAGACTGCAGCCTTTACAAGCAATTACATCTCTACATTAAAAAAACAAAAAAACCAAACCAAAATCCTCACCACTGTACTGATATGCAAGCAACACCATAATAGATGGAGAAAAGACTTAACTATCACCAATTTCATCTTTGTTCCACAGTCAACACCCTTGGTTACAGCAGCCAGGAAACCAGGAGATGTACTACAATGAGTAAGCTCACTGACAGAGATTTTTCCAAAGTACTGAAAAGCAATGATGTTAAGGTCTAAGATGCGCTACATTCAGGCTACGGTGCTTTCAATCACTTGCTATGCATCTGAGAACTGGATCATGAATAAGGATGGCATGGTATAAAAGAACTAATGCCTTTGAACTATAGTGTTGGAGAAGAGTATTGTAATACCCAATGGCCAGAAGAACAAACAGTGTATCTTGGGAAAAGTGGACCCAGAATGTTCCTTAAAAGCAATGGGATGAAGCTTCATCTAACATACTTTGGGCATCTTGCTAGGAGAATCATGCTTGGAAAACCAGACAGTAAGAAAAAGAGAGGAAGACTCTCAAGCAGGTGGATTAACACAGAGACTTGTAGCAATGGGTTCAAGTGTATTAGAGATGATGAATATTGCACAGGATAGGACCAGACTCAAATCTGTTGTTCATAGGGTCACTATGAGTCGTATTCAAACTCAATGATACTTAAAAACAACGGGCTTTTGATGAGAGACAGAAAAGAACACTGAGAGACCTTCTCAAAGATATAGGTGAAAATAAGAATTAAATTTATGTCCATCAAACTGGTCTTACTGTAGTAAAAAATAACACGAAAGATACAGAGAAAGAACACAGAAAACAATCAGCCAAGTCAAATCCCATCTGTAGACTAGGCCAAAAACCAATGTTGGTGAGACAGTGAAGAAGCCCCTTGAGATTGCAAGACTCTTCATGGAAGTCAACTGTCACATCTGCTTTACACACTGCCCACCGAGAACCCAAAGACATCTTTATTGAGGGACACTGCTGCATCTTTCCCCCAAAGAGCTGCCAATGAGGAGTTAACATCACCGACCTTTTACTTCGCAGCCAAGTCGTTAACCACGTGTCATCCACTGGGATCCTTTTATCTACAGCCTAACCTTCCAAAGGGGGTTCTGGGAGCAGTCTGTAACAAACTGTACTGCAAACCTCAAAGTCACATATCTCCAGAGGCTGCCACTTGCCCCTCTGCAGGAGACAAACAGGGAGGCCATCTCCCATTACAATGGGCAGCCCTGAAATGTGGATGGAAGGTTGCCATGCATCAGAACTGACTGGGTGGCAATGAGTGAGAGCAGTAAATCTTCAAAACCATATGTGAAGCAGAAAAAGATACACCATCAACTGCCTATTAGAGATGATTTATCATTATTTCTGCTGTCCATCTTTTATCTGAAAATAATGAGACATAATGAAGAATCAATCAGCATCTATGTACAGTATAAATTCTTAAATGATATTAAGAGACACCAGCTGGTAAGCTGATTTATAAAAATTGCTGAAGAAAAAATAGCTAAATTCCCCAAACACTACGAAAGAAATGAATCTACATACAAGCAACAACCTCAAGAATCTCCAAATAGCATAAACTCAATGAGATTCACAGTGATACACTTCATAAAATTGTCAAAAGGTAAAGGCAAATTCCTCAAAACTATTAGCAGAATGTAATCTCTGCAGAAACCACAGAAGGTAAAGTCATAAGGTAACATAATTTAAGTTCAAGAGTGAAAGAGGGAAGAAATCTAATCTGTATACTAATAATTCAATATCCAGTACAATTAACCTTGCAGAAGAAAAATGAGGTGCTCAGACAATACCATGTAACAAAAATCTGATCAAGTTCATCACTAGCAGCAACATTTTATATCCTACTTTAGTGAGTGGACCCTTAAAAGTTTGTGAATAACCAGTTGAGGTATGACTTACTGTTCTTTCTCATTCAAAATAAAACACACAAAGAAAATGTCAGGCTTAATGGTCCAATATGGACCACTAATATGGTCCAATATGGTGGAGGGTCCAGGACGATGATCACTTTTGAGCCTGGAATAAGAATCACCCCTGTAGCTCACTGTTCAGGGGAAAAACAAAACAAAAAAAACAAACCCACAAAAAACGCCAAGCCTAATAATCTGTTCAAACACCAGGAAGCCATCACTACTTAAGAGTGTCCAGCTGTTCAGCAGGACAAAGATTAATAATCTCATCCCTTGTAATTTACTGCCTCTGAAACCTCCCAAGAGGTTCAGCTATGAGTAGATTCCTACTCCTGGGTACATAACAACAACAATTAAGCTTTAAAGGTAAGAAAGGTAAGTGAGAATTAATGGAAATGAGAATTAACTGGAGGAAATAGGAAAAGGGTGGTGGTTGTTGCTGTTATTTGCCATCGAGTCGCCCGACTCGCGACTCATAGTGACCCTATGTACAACAGCTCTAAACTCTGTTTTACCCTGTGCCAACCTCAAGGTCTGCAACGCACCCACCTCAATAACCCCCGTCACTGAATCAATCCACCTCATAGAGAGTCTTCTCCTCCTGTGCTGTCTTTCCACCCTCCCAAGCATGATGTCCTTCTCCAAGGACCAGTCCCTCCTTGCAACATTTCCAAAGTATGTCAAATGATGCCTCAGAATGCGTGCCGCCAAGGAGCCGCCCGGTTTAACCCTTTCCAGAATGAATCTGTTTGATTTCCTAGCAGTCCATGGTACTCTCAATACTCTTCTCCAGCACTACAGCTCAAAGGCATCAATTCTCCTTCTATCCTCCTTAGTCATTGTCTAACTCTCTGATGCATAACAAATGATTGCAAAGGCCATGGCCTGTATCAGACGCACCTTAGTCTCCAGAGAGACACCATTGCTCTTCAGTACTTGGAGAGGTCCCTAAGAGCAGACTTTCCCATGGCAATACGTCTTTTAATTTCCTGTCTATTTGGTGCCAAGAGTGTTGACTGTGGAGCCAAGCAATCTAAAGCTGTGAACAATCTCAATCTCCTCATCATCCATGCTGATGCTGCCAATTGGTCCAGTGGTGAGAATCTTTATCTTCTTGACATTCAGCCTCAATCCATATTGGAGGTTGCAGTCCTTGACCCTCTTCAGGTCCTCCTCAGTTTCAGCAAGCAGGGTGTGTCATGTGCATAATGCAGATCATTGATGAATCTTCTACCAGTCCTGCTTCCACACTTCTCCTCATAGAGCCCAGCCTCCCGGATAATCTGTTCTGCATATAGGTGGGAAAGGTGTGGAGATAGGACACATTCCTGGCGTACACTCTTCCCAATTTTGAACCATGCAGTGAGTGTTCCCTTGCTCTGTTCTGACGACTGCATCCTGGTCTAGCATAGGTTTCGCATAAGCACGATGAAGTGTTCTGGGATTCCCATTCTTCTCAGAGTCAGCCACGGTTTGTTGTGATCCACACAGTCAAATACCTTTGCATAATCAATGAAACACAGATATACCATGAAATTCTTCTGTGTCTGCCAATTCCTTTCAGTACAATGATTCTGTATACTCTTTCCATCTTCTTTTACTACTTCCTGGATCACCTAATATTCTGCCCAAAGCATCCGTAAGTACAGCAACTCGAGGAAAAAGGGTAGGTGTTGCAATTAATGCTACAAAAGTGTCTGAAAAGCCAACGTCGAAAAAACCCCAACCCTCCACAATGTGCTTCCCCACCCGCAAATGAATTACAAGTTTAATTCTGAGCCATTTTTATAACCACATTTTCTCTTAAAGCATCATACCACAGCAGGTTACAACAACTTTGGGATAAAAGGCAACTGTCCAAAACAAGATTCCAAATAACACTTCTCACTGACCTGTACCTATCCCAAATAAAAGTTTTTTATCAATATCAAAAACATTAAATAGTTGCACCTGCTTATTTTAAGCATATTAAAAGGGAAAACTAATTGAACCATTTCTATTTGTTTATCTTATACAAAAAAGACTACAAAATGTTACACTTTATTCAGATTACAATTAGAGTGATTATGGGTTAGTATTCCACACCATTAATTCTTAAAAATTAGAAATTGAAGTCCTTTGCTCAACTAAAAGGCATACAAAAAGGAACTGTAAAAGGGCATTCCTCAAGCTGAAATGAAAAGGTATTAGAGATTAACACTGTATACAAAGCAATAAAAAATCCTGACAAAAGTAATTACATGGATAAATTAAAAATATTACCTTTTTAAATGTGTAACCGCTCTTTATACGCTAGAGTGGTACTCAATTCAAATTCAGAAACTCAGAGCTCACTGCTGTCAAGTTAGTTTCAACTCACAGGGACCCTCTATCATGCTTCCAAGGCTCTTGTTCCAATCACAGGAAGCTCTATCTCCCACAGAGCCTCTCTGCTGGTGGATTCAAACATGCAGCTTTTGGGTTAGCAATGCAACTAGCTACAAACTACGCAAAATGAGTTCCAATTATATACTGAGAATATGAACTGGAAATAATTTAAAAAAATACATGTAAAGATAAGCTTAAAATGTTTAGCAATTATAAATCATTACAAGTATTACATGTACCAAACAACAAAGACACAGAATGAATTATTTCTCACTTATTCACCAAGGAAACAGAAGTGACTCATATTGAATACCTTTTCATTAGACCTCCAGAGCTATAACTCGCCTCCCAGGGGATTACCCATGTTTCCTGAAGAAGCCAATGGTGGCATGACCTTTTGAATAGCAACACAACTCACTAAAGGCCATGCCACCAGAACTGCTTGCCCCTAGCTCTCCCAAATCCTAGCACATATACAAACAACTCTCTTGACATCTGCAGAATACACAATTTTCAAGTACTTATAGGCACTTCTAGAAGAAATCACATTGTAACAATAAACAACACTTTTAAAAATTAAAATTCTACAAAGTAACTTCTCTAATCATAAAAGGGAACTAAAAATCAGAAACAGAAGAAAAATTGAAAATTCATAAAAACATGGAAACTACACAATCAATAAGCATGTGGAGGGAGGAAGCTATACCCATAAAATGCCAGCATTAAGAACTAAGACATTATCAAACACATTACCTAAATTTACCTTTGCCAACTATAAATGACATGCAAACTAACTAATCATCATAATGGCAAAAACAAGAAAAGTGAAGAATATACTCAACATTTCTCAACTGAAAGAATTGAAAAACAAATTTAAGCCTTGAAAGACAATACTGGAAGACTCTATGGGCAAAATCTGGAATGATGCCAGAGCAGCAAAAGAAGATGGAAGAGATATACCAAGTTACTATACCAAAAAAGAAGAGGTCAACACTGCAACAGGAGGATGATAGTTGAGCAGTACTGAAGACACTGGCAAAATAATTAATAATAATAATAATACCCGAGAAACTGATTAAACATCAAATAACATGTTTCAACAAGAGACACAGTCCTTGATGTGCTCACTAGGCAGTGCAGAGAAATTTGGAAGACACCTACCTGGCCAACTGACTGGAATAAATCCATATTTGTTCCTATTTCAAAAAAATCGAGCCAAAAGAATGCAGAAGTTATTAAATAATATCTTTTATAGCTCAATCAAGTCAAATCTTGCTGAAGATTATTTAAAAATGGTTGGACCGATAGATCAACAAGGAACTGCCAGAAATGCAAGCTGAATTCAAAAAAGGATATTCAAGAAAGGACATCACTGCTGAAATCAGACAGATCTCGGCAGAAAGCCGAGACAGAATACCACAAGGATGTTTAATTGTGCTTTATTGACTGTGCAAAGGCATCTGACTGTGTATATGGGAACAAATTATGAATAACATTGAAAAGTGAGAATCTCTGAACATTTAATTGTCAAGAAATATCTACACTAAGAGTAAAAAAAATAGTTATCTGAAAAAAGCAAAGGAACACTTCATAGCTTAAAATTAGGAAACTGAATGCTGAACAAATCATTCAAGAAACTGGACTATATGAAGAACATAGCACCAGAATTAGAGAAAGATTTATAAGCAACCTGCATTATGCAGATGACACAACCTTGTTTGCAGACTGTGAAGAAGACAAGAAACACTGCAGAAGATCAATGACTACAGCCTTCAACGTGGATTATCTCTCAACATCAAAATGACAAAATTACCCGTCTAAGCCCACAAATAAGACAACCTAGTATAAAATAGGAGGCCACATCAAATCAACTCACACCCACTGGCCAGTAAACATCCCACCCTAATCCTCACCAGAACCAGCAAACAAATTTTCAGCCTGGATTCCAGCCCTATACTGCTGACTAAATGCATTTTTAAATAGAAGGCTGAATCAAATCAACTCACACCATATATATGTAATATTTATAATATATATACACACACCCACATATATATTTTCATTCTACCAAACATATGTATATTCTATCAAACATACGAATATTCTACCAAACATACGTATATTCTATCAAACATATGTATATTCTCCCAAATATTTAAAGAAGAACCATTAATCCTTTCAAACTCTTTCATGTAACAGACAAGGGGGAAACACTTCTTGACTCATTCTACAAGTCCAATGTTCCTTTATAACAAAATGACACAAATACTTCAAATAAACTAGATCAATATCCTCTGTGACTATAGATATAAAAACTTCCATTAAATACAGTAAATTAAAAATAAAAAAGTTAACATACCATGACCAAGTAGAATTAGTCTCACAAATACAGTGATTCAACATGAGACAATCAAGCAATTTACTACCAAAACCCCAGTAACAGAAAGAAGGAATTACAGAATCATGGCAAGTCAAAGGCAAATGACAAAAGAGCATTTGCAAAAGTCACCACCCCAACACACTTCTACAGGGGTATGAAGGAAACAGTAAAGAATTACATAGAGGGAAACCTCTTCAACATAATAAAAGCTCTATATGACAACCCTACAAATAACATTACACTCATTATACTAAATTTAAAGATTATCCCTTAAAAAGGAAAGGAAAAGGCTAGTCAACACAGTACCTAAAATTCTAATCAGAACAATCTGGAAAGTAAGAAAAGATAAAATAATACAGGAGGAACTTGAGTTGGAAAGTAAGACTTGTTAAATCTACATGAGTATGTGTACATGTATGTTAATATGTTAAATACAGTAAATATGAAGAACACTACGTGTGCACCTATACCAGCAATGAATATTAAAAAAAAAAAATAAGAAAACAATTCTGCCTACAACACTTTAAAAAAATAAAACTACTCAGGAACAAAATTAAGCAAGAAAATAAAACATTTATACATTGAAAGCTATAAAACATTACTACAAAAAATTAAAGAAGACTTGACAAATGGAATAACATTCCAAGTTCATGAACTGGAAAATTCCGTATTATTCAAAGGTCAACACTATGCAAAGCAATTTACAGATTCAGACCCTATAAAAATTTAAATAGCTTTCTTTTCAAAAATGGAAAATTAAAATCTCAAATATACATGGAATTGCTAAAAATCTGAAAGGCAAACTCTCCATCCTCTTTTTTTTTTAAATAAAGAAGAAGAATGGAGGAGGGCTCATAGTTCCTGATTTCAAAACGCATTATAAAGTTACAGTCATGAAATAGACTTAAAAATCCAAAAATAAAATTATATGCCTAAGGTCAATTTCAGACTTGGGGGGGGGGGGATAATGCAGATATATCTTGGAAAACGTATAGCCAGAATTCTCCTTAGTGGCAAGGATGATGGAACTTTGTGTGGCAGAGTTTAGGCACAGTGCAAGGAGATGCTAGTCCTTGGAAAGATAGCATGGCTGGAAAGGTAGGAGAGTGCAATGAAAGAGATGAAGATGTTCAACAAGATGGACTGAAACAGTGAGTGTAGCAATAAGCTCAAAAGTACAACAGAAATGATGAGAGTGGCTCAGGATTGACAGGGATTAGATCTGCTGTTCACAGAATCACTATGAACAACAGTCAACAACATGAACTGGCACATTGACTTGTAATAATGGGCTCAAGTATCTATCAGAGGCAGTCAGAATAGCTGTATTGTTCATTCACACCATGAGTGATAGTCAACTTGATGGCACCTAGTGGCAAGAAGATTAGCTGCAATCCCAAAAGTACATGGTTCGAATCCACCTGCAGCTCCAAGGGAGAGGGATGGGCAATCTCCTCCCGAGTGATTTATAGCCTCTGAAAGCCTGCTATAGGGTCAGCTATGGGCTGGATCCAACTCGATGGCACACAACATCATCGATAAAAACAAAGAAGAAATGTACTCGTTCAATATACACATGCATAATATGCAGGCACATTCATTTAAATGGGTGTAATTTTCATTTTTAATCAGTTGCTGATGTTAGATGCCACTGGTAAGCAACCTTATGTACAAAAGGCAAAGCCTAAACCATGCCTCTTCCATGCTCACATTCTCTGCTGTGCCTGACGCCAAAATAATTTTCAAAAAGTACTTTAAAAAGAGACATCTCCAATTTATTCCTCCATTTACAGCTTCTAATCTTCTTTCAGTATTAAGTGTACTGTCAGACTTCTGGGTCACGAGCCAAGATATCTAATGATGGTTTTGAAATAAAAGTTAAATTTTCAGAACTGAAAGGCATGTATTTTTACTCAATTAAAGATACTGTTTTAACTAGAAAAATACATGTTTATTTACTACTCACACTTTCAATTCTTACTTTACTATGCACATCCAACTTTGTACTAAGTACCCTACATTTTGTTCTATGCACCACATACAGCTTAAAAAAATTCACGTGTGATGAATTTATGAATAAAAGAACAATGAGTAATTTCAATCTTTCTGGTACCATTTTACAAGATTCTTAACACCTTAAGTCTGTTTAGTCTAGTTTTCATAAGCTGCCTTAATACTTTTTCTACGGGTACAATACAATATTTGGTCATATTCCTAATTATTCCATTTTTAAAGGTGTTTTTCCAAGAACACTATGGCAAAATATCCCATATATTGTCAAAAGAACAAACAAGTCTATCTCAAAACAAGTGCAACAAGAGGGCACCTTAGAGGCAAGGTCGGTAAAACTGCCTCTCACATACTTTGGGCATGTTATCAGGAGCGACCAGTCCCAGGAAAAGCACGTTATGCTGGGGCCATTCTTGATGTTGAGATGTAATTTACAGTGAAGACTGTAGTCAGATTTTCTGCACAAGTGTTTCAAATCTTCACTCACTCCAAGTCAAGGTCACTGTGTCATCGCCACAATACAGAAAGCTATTGGTCAGTCTTACTTCAAACTTCGCATCATATTTTTCTTCATTTAGTTCAGCTTCTTGAATGATTTATTTAACATGCATACTGAATATATATATGGAGAAAGCATATTACCCTGGTACACAACTTTCTTGACTTTAAATCATGCAGTAATTGGACCACTTTTCAGTCTAATATATAAGTTTTGCATGAGCACAATAAAAGAGTTCTGGGGTTCCCATTCAACTCAATGTTACTCATAATTTGTTATAATCCAGTCAAACACACTCAGAGTCAACAAAGCACAAATAGCCTGTTAATATTCTCTATTTTCAGCCCAAATCCCTAAGACAGCAATAATAATATCTATCACAACCTCTACAGACCGTTTTTTTAAATTACCCTCAGCAGCATTTTATTTGCATGTGATTTATTAATTGTACTGTTCTATGGTTTCTACGTTCTGTTGAGTTACCTCTTTTCAGAATGGAAAACAAATAAAGATCTCTTCCAGTCAGATGGCTGGGCAGTTAGTTATCCTCCAGATTTCAGGGCACAGAGTAGTGAACACATCCAGGGGTACATCTGTTTGTTAAAGTATGTCAGTTAGTATTCCATCAATTCTTGGGGCTTTATTTTTTGCCAATACCTTCAGTACGGCTGAAGCAGCCTCTTTCATTACCATTGATCCTTGATCACGATACTTCCTGAAATATTTCGTGGAAACCAATTTGTTCTGTTGACACTGACATATTTCCATTTTGTACAATAACAATTTATTTTGTATAGTAACTCTGTGTATTCCATTTCTTTTGCTGTTTCCTGTAACATTTAAGATGCTGTCCATAGCATCTGATGTAACAGTATTACATCTTGAAGCTTGACTGCTTTTTCATTCTTTCAGCCTAAAAAATACTACAGCTCTCTGCACATTATTCCCAAATCTGCTGTCAAGTACTTCTCCAAAGTGCAAAATAGTAAGGATGTAATTTTAAAGACTAACTATGCCCAATCAAGGCCACCCTACTTTTTAGTTGCTTCTTACACATCTTAACAGAACAAATAGGATCTCTTTCAGTCAGTCGGCCTGACAGCTGACCTCCTAATTCCTGGCACAGACTGCCCCAGGGCTGCATCTGTTAGGTAAGACATGTCAACTGGTATCCTATCAATTCCTGGGGCCTTATTTTTTTGACAATTCCTTCTGTACAGCTTGAACATCTTCCTTCATTACCACTGGCTCTAGATCATATGCTACAATTTGTGGAAGATTTCAGTGTTGACAAATTCTTTTTGGTATAGTGCCTCTATGTATTCCATCCATCTTCTGATGCTTCCTAGATTGTTCAAGATTTGAGAAGAAATCATTTCAATCTGCTCCTATAAAGATTATAACCTAAGGGTGGGGAAATCCAATGAGGACAGTTCTATTTTGTTGTAAGAGTTAGAATAGATGGTACACACAATTTCAACAACAATGTTAGTTCTACATTGTTGCTTTAAGGAACTGCTTTCCATTGTGGCTACACCATTTGACATTCTTTGGTTGTGGTTGTTGTTGCTGTGTACCATCATGTTGGATCTGACTGGCACAGCAGATTGCCCCTCCTTCAGCAGAGCATCTGGTGGATTCAAACTGCAAAGCCTTCAGGATTGCAGTGCAGCTTCTTGCCACTAGGCCACCAGAGCTCCCTATCATTTGACATTCTTAAAAGCAAAGAGATATTGGTATGTAAGTATCTTTCCTTGTGCTTTTTTGGTTTGCCTTTGGTATCAGGTTAATTCTGGCCTCATAAAATGAGTTAAAAATTGTTCTCTTTTTAAAATAATTTGAGACAGTCTGTTACCAATTCCTTAAGTATTTGTTATCATTTTCCAGTGAAGCAATTTAGTCCTAGATTTTTCATTACTGGGTGTTTTTGATTACTGATTGCACTTCTTCATCTGTTCTGAGTTTGCTGGGATTTTCCATTTGTTGAGTTTGTTTAGGTGGTTTGTAGGTTTCTCACCATTTCTCCTATTGACAGTGCAACAGTGTAACAGAAAATGCTCAAATATGTCTTTAATAGACAAGAAATGTACTTTGTAACATTTTAGGACTCTCTCTTACACACCACCATGCCTGCAAGCTGGAACCTACAAAAGCTGATCCTCCATTCCTGAGGCTATACAGTTGGGGATCCTCCTCTCCTGAGGCTGTACCGTAGCTGATCCTCTACTCCTGAGGCTGTACGGTAGCTGATCCTCCTCTCCTGAGGCTGTACGGTAGCTGATCCTCCTCCTTCTGAAGCTGTACGGTAGCTGATCCTCCTCTCCTGAAGGTGTACAGTTGGGGATCCTCCACTCCTGAGGCTGTACTGTACATGAGTGGAGACTGCACATCTTTCTCCCCTTGCAGCCATTGGTGGATGTGAATTGCCAGAAACATGGCCTTAGAATTAACTCCCCGTAAAATGGGACTGACATCAGGGTTGGGGGGAGACTGAGAAAGATGGGATAAATACTGTATACTGCATTGAAACAGATGAGGGAGAAAACTGTTTAAAAG
>NW_006399777.1:14111332-14112188 GCF_000299155.1 Elephantulus edwardii | reverse complement strand
ACATACTTTGGGCATGTTGCAAGGAGGGACTGGTCCTTGGAGAGGGACATCATGTTGGGGAGAGTGGAGGGACGGCACAGGAGAGGAAGATGCTCGATGAGATGGATCGATTCTGTGAGTGGAGTGGTGGGAATGAATGTGTTTGAGATAGCGAGGTTGGCACAGAATAGAACGGCGTTTAGGGCTCTTGTACATAGGGTCGCTATGAGTCGCAAACGACTCGATGGCACATAACAACAACAACAACCAGTCAGATCTGATTTGACAATACACGCACAAAAAATAATAAAATAAAATTTAAAAAAACGAAAGAATTTTTCTCTTACTTTTCAAAGAGAAGAATGTACTGGTGGGGAGGGCTTGGCTGGGAGAAAAGTTTAACAATGAATGAATGGAAATCTAAAGTCTCTGTAAACTTTTATTAAAATTTATTTTTTAAAAAGGGCAAAAAAATGAATGCTCTCAAAAAAAGTGACTATTAATGAGCTGTAGATTTATATATGAATTCCTATACTGTCTTTGTATTTTCTAGCATTAAATATAATCAATATTAATAATTACAAATTGTTGTAATAACTTGTTGATAGCATAAACTGGTACTATCTCAACTGTTCCAGGTAGACTAGGATACAATGTTACCAGGACCTATCATCATCAGATCGCACGATTGCTATTTTATAAAAAATTTGTAAATTATTTCTAATACTCCATCCTGATTATAACCATATGAGGGTTTAGAGTTAAACCCATTCACTGGAACTCTTGAAGAGATCGATATTTGTTCCTATCCCAAAGAAAGGCGACCCAACCGAATGTGGAAACTACAGAACAATTTCACTGATTTCACATGCAAGCA
>NW_006399777.1:14105353-14110317 GCF_000299155.1 Elephantulus edwardii | reverse complement strand
TGTCAGAGACAGTGCGATTGGCACAGGACAGAGCGGAGTTTAGGGCTGTTGTACATAGGGTCGCTATGAGTCGCAGGCAACTCGAGGGCTCATAACAACAACAACATATATATATATATAATTTTATTTTTTTGGTCAAAAGAAGTAGAAGGATTAAACTATTTCAATGTAGGCAAACTAAAAAAAAAAAGTTTTTTTCAGTTAATATTATAACATGTTCCTTTAATAAAAGAGTAAGTCAAAAGTAACTTTAGGTATTGGTGAGTCCTAACTAAGTTTTAGGGAGCTCTGGTGGTTTGGTGGTAAGGAATTATGCAGCTGATGCAAAGGTAGAAGTCTGAGTTCACCAGTAGCTCTTCTGGACAAAGATGGGCAATCTCCTCCCATGTGATTTGTTACTGTCTGAAAATCCACTAGATTGTCAGCTATGGGTAGGTTCCAACTTAACAGCACACACAGCTACTCAACTTTATCGTTAATTAAGAGCAAAATCAAGAAATTAAATGCACATTCTTATAATTTAACATATAAATTTCTTTACTACCGCACTGAAAATTTTTTAAATACACTAAAATATAAGATAAAGTATAAAGCTACAGATAAAGTCAGCTGTGTGTTCTGGTTCTATTACCTATATTTTTCAAAGCTAACCATTGAAGTTGATTTTACAAAGCAATATAATTTTTCAGATGATGTTAAACAATTATTTTGGTAAATTTTTTCTGAATTAAAACTTTCATAACTATTTAGCACTATTTTAACTGTCAAAATTAGTAAAATATCCTTTATTAAGTGTGACAGTTATGAAACATATAGTAGGTATGCAATGATAAATTATTCCAAGGTTATCTAACATAGCAGAAATTACTGTACCACTCTGCAAGGCTATATTTATTACGGAAGCTTTTAATTACGCTTGGTTTTAGTTACTGCATAGGCCTCAAAATTCAAAGCACACTCCTCCACCTCCCTTTTCATACCCCTTTATCCCTGTAAGAGAGGCAGATTCATGGGGCTACTTTATGAATCCAAGTGAGAGAAAACTCTAGCCAAATATATAAAATGAAAATATTTAGATACTACTCTTGGTTTTACCACTCTTTCTCACACTACAAATAACAACCTTTCCATGCCTCAATCTAATTAACCCCTCTGTTGCGGTAGGTGCTACAGTGGCTAGAACACACAAAATGTTAACTATAAACATCAAACTGTTTCTTTAAACAACAACAGGATGAATGAAAGTGACAATACAGACATCCAACATTTTTTAAGGGCTTTGATAATTATTTCCTTAAAAAACTGTATCCATCTTACTTGAATTATTCATAAAATTACTTTTAGTAAATTATGCAACTGTAAATGTTAAATTTTTGTGTGCCATTCTGTTAAACTTCAAGAGGTTTAAGAAGATTCCTTCCAAACCCTCTTCCATTTGCTCCATTCTCTTCTCAAGCATATTAGACTCCATTAACAGCCAATCATGTAAGCTGAGCTGCAAGTGACCTGAGGGTTGCCATAGCAACAGCTGCTTTCTGAAATACGTGTTATGCATTTTAAACGCTTTCACAGAGAGGATACCACATCTATCAATTAACAACCAAGCTCAACATAGCATATTAACCAAATGAATTTAAATCTCAACTGCTTTATTAAGCAACTACTTTATAACAAAATGGTATTTATTATTAATTTCCAAAATGCTATTGTGGTTTATGTATTTTAAAATCAAGCCTATAATTAATAAAACAGTATACTTGAATACTATGTTTAGTAATATACACCAGAACCATATTTAACAATGAACCATCAAGTGTAATGAACAAAAATATGCTCAAAGACACTGTAAATTTTCATGCACAATTTTGCCAATGGCACAAAGTTAACCCTAAAATCATGGGATGAAACACTAAAATATTTTTATCACACATTATACACACACACACACCTCCCACAATAGTATTTTGGAAATTAATATTAAATACCATTTTATAAAATGGTATCTAAAAATGAGCATGAAACTAGTAAATACAAATTATATAGTTCTTAAAAATATATATTTAAGCAATTCATTAAAGATAAAGATCTCTTCTTCAAAGACTATCCTGGGAACTTTTTCTGAAAGAGATGTATTGCCAACCAGAGTTTATTAGCAAAGTCATTTGAACAGAAAGCAAATCTACAGTAAGAAACTTTAAAAAACAAACTTCTCTCTACTAAGTAATTTCAAACCTGTGATTTAATGAATGCCATGACTAAAAGGAAAATAGTGACTTGTAAATCAAAGTTGGTAGTTCTGAATGAGTTCTGGTGGTACAGTGGTTAAGTACTACACTGCTAACCAAGCGGTCCTGGGTTTGAACCTCATGGTCACTCAGTGGAATGAAGGTGTGGCAGCCAGCCTCCATGAGAGTCCAGCCTGGTCAACTCACAGGGAAGTCCTATCCTGTGAGTCAGGAACAACCAGATGGCAACAGGCATCTAGACAAATTAATATCTATCTCATGGTATATATACTATACCTATTTTATAAAGATGAAACTATAACATAGAAAGATTTCCTTTATAATCACAGTCAGTAATTTAACCCTAATCTGATGATGGATCAATTAACTGATCAAACAAATATATCACTGAGTAGGCAGGCAGGCGCCACTGAGCAATTTATGGGTCTGAACTCATCATAACCTTTATCTACAACACAACAAAACAAAGCCTAGTCATGCCTCACAACACCAGCACGTTCACTGCAAAGCCCGTGTGAATGAGGATGGTTATGATTAGGATTTTGGCAGTGAGGTTATTAAAATATTTACTACATGTCAGGTAGCATCCTAAGAGCTAAGCTTAACATTAAAACAAAACTACATGAAAACAGTTAGGAAAGACCCAAGTGTTGATGTCTTTGAATTATGCTGTTGGTGAAGAATATTGAATATACCATGGATTGTCAGAAGAATAAACAAACATATGGAGCTCTGGTGGCCTAGTGGTAAGAAACCGCACTGCAACCCTAAAGGTGGATGGTTTAAATTCACCAGCTGCTCTGCGGGAGAAGAATGGGCAATCTTCTGTGGGATTTACAGTCTGAGGGTCCGCTATGAGTCGTTCTGAGTCAATGGTGCCCAACATCATCATCTTGGAGGAAGTGCAATCAGGGCCCACAGACTTTGGACATGCTGTCAGGAGGCACCAGCATTTGGGAAAAGACACCTATGGCCTCTAACAACATCTTCATTTTAAGGAGCATTGAAGATCCAGTCAGTCTTCATGAGCTTGTTAAACTACTAATCAAAAGGCTATGTCTTCAAATACACTAGTCACACTAAAACAAAAAATGGGTAATCTCCTGCAAAGATTGACAGCTTCACAAACCCAACAGAGAACTGCTATGCACTGGAATCAACAGTGGTGAACCTTGAGTTTATTCTCAGGTTGACTCATCGGTTGTTCAGCGCTGGAATGACTGTGTTTCATTTGGGAGACCCTTGTTGGAGTGCCAGCCATCCACCTCATTGACAGACGCCCAGTTAACAGAGACCTGTGTGTTACTATTATTACAGGTAAGAGCTTCCATACTATGACAGATTCTGCATGCCATGATGTCTAAGACTGAGTAGGAAGAAAGGCCTAGAAATTCATTTGTGAAAAATCAGTCCGTAAAAAACCTATCAATCACAAGGGCCCAGTATGCAATCAATGGTGGGATAGGACAGAATCAGGAAGCATCTGTTCCAGTGTTCATGAGGTTGCACCAGGTTTAGGGTCTACCTGATGACAGCTTAGTAAATCCCTATGTTACAATACAATACGCACACAGATGCAGAGAAATAAGGTCACACTGTGTACACATGGCAGCACTGGGATTCAAAAATGTTAAACAGAAAAAACCTCACAGTAAGTCAAGACCCAGTCAGCACCAGTGATAAAAGTTAACCTCTATTTAATAGCTAAAAGGTTCAAAGACACCTAGGAGTGCTTAGGAAAACCCTTCTGGTGACTGGTTTCCAAAACATCATGGCCTTGGAAAAAATCTAAGACGTTCTATTCTACACACAATCACTCAGTGGCAACTAAAAACAAGCATATCACTTGAGCAGTCAGTCATTTTATAATCATGTCTAAACACAACTGTGGCTATGTATGACGTTTTGCTGATGATAAATTCAAAGATATAAAAATATATACCAATAACTATTTAAATAAATTGTAAGGTTTCCAGTACAACGTGGCGCACTATGCAAAAGAATGTACCTTTCCTCTTTCCTACCCACAGTCATCAGGTAACGGCAAATGTTTAGTTTCTAAACACATTAAATCATGAATGTATGAGAATAAAAGGGTTCCATTACAGGATGATGCTTGGAAGACATTAATAAACGAAATCAGGCTAAGAGAAAATACGCAAAGGAAACTGCAGCCAGTATAATAGTCTGATTCTTCTCAAACAAGTAAAAAAGAAGCCCCAATCTAAGAATAACAGGGCATGAGATGTGACCAAGGGTATCCAGCAAGGTAAGTCACTAAAGAAATGTATTCCAAATGATTATCAATTTGATATCTTCTCTCAAGCTGGCAGTTAACAAGTTTAGTCTCAGGGAGCTCTGGTGGCCTAGTGGCAAGACACTGCACTGCAATCCCAGAGGTACATGGTTCAAATCCACCAGATGCTCTGCTGGAGAAGGAGGGGACAATCTCCTCCTGTACCAGCCAGATCTCATTTCACAGTACACGTAAAAATAATACAATAAAAATTTAAAAAAATTTAAAAAAAAAAAGAAGCTTAGCCTCAAGGTTAAGTCCAAGCATTAGTCTAAAAGTGTGTGAGCTACAGGTTTGAAATTATTTTGGTGGGTCACAACCAAAAAGATTTAATGGTCTGTCGGGGCGAGCTATCGTGGCCCTCTGCCCGGGGCGGGCTGCCCTCGGCCCCTGGCTCGGGGCGAGCAGTGACGGCCCTCAGG
>NW_006399777.1:14103609-14105253 GCF_000299155.1 Elephantulus edwardii | reverse complement strand
TTTAAAAGGGATATATGATTAGGTATTACTGTCATGACAGGAATCCAGAATGAAGGCTGAATAGTGGGGTGGACTTGGGAAGAAGGGACTGTATAAAAATGAAAGAATTTTTAGGGGAGCTCTGATGGCCTAGTGGCAAGAAGCTGCACTGCAATCCCAGAGGTACACGGTTCAAATCCATCAAATGCTCTGCCGGAGAAGGAGGGACAATTTCCTCATGTACCAGGCAGATCAAAACCATCCCAGAAACAGGTTTGAGGCCTTGAGCACCAATGAGCATAGACCAAATGAGCTCTGGGGGGGATATCAAGAAAATCGTCCATGAAGAATGCAAAAGATCATTACAAAGGCTAAAGAAGAAGAAAAGACCAAGATGGATGTCAGATGAGACTCCTGAGTATGTCATTAGAGCGCCGAGAAGCCAAAGCTAAAGGAAGAAATCAAAGAGCTGAATAGAAAATTTCAAAAGGCAGCTCGGGACGACAAAGCAAGATACTATAATGAAATGTGCAGAGAGCTGGAGTCAGAAAATCAAAAGGGCCAGACAAGCTCCGTGTTTCTTAAACTAAAGGAGTTAAAAAACAAATTCAAGCCACTGGTGACAATACTTAAAGATAGTTTGAGTAGAATGTTGAATGATCCAGGATGTATAAAAAGAAGATGGAAGGAGTACACAGAGTCACTGTATCAGAAGGAATTGGCTGACACAGAGGAATTTCATGAAATAACATATGAGCAAGAACCTATGGCGACAAAGGAAGAAGTTGAAGTTGCTATGAAGGAATTGGCAAAAAACAAGGCTCCAGGAGTTGACTGTATACCAATTGATTCATTTCAACAAACAGACGCTGCCCTGGATATGTTCACTAAGTTGTGCCAGGAAATCTGGAGGACAGCCAGCTGGCCAACTGACTGGAAGAGATCGATATTTGTTCCAGTCCCAAAGAAAGGTGACCCAACAGAGTGTGGAAATCATCGAACAATATCATTGATATCACATGCAAGCAAAATTCTGCTGAAAATTATCCAAAAACGTTTGGAACAATCTGTCAACAGAGAACTGCCAGATGTGTAGGCTGGATTTAGAAGAGATCGTGGTACTAGGGATATTATAGCTAATGTAAGATGGATCTTGGCAGAAAGTGGAGAATACCAGAAGAATGTCTATCTGTGCCTCATTGACTATACAAAGGCTTTTGACTGTGTGGATCACAACAAGCCATGGCTGACTCTGAGAAGAACGGGAATCCCAGAACATTTGATAGTGCTAATGGCAGCGCAGGAGAGGAAGGCCCTCTATGAGGTGGATTGATTCAGTGATTGGGATAATTGGGATGGGAGTGTCGGAGACAGTGCGATTTGGCACAGGACAGAGCGGAGTTTAGGGCTGTTGTACATAGGGTCGCTATGAGTCACAAGCGACTCGACGGCACATAACAACAACAACAATAATGCAAAACTTATACCTGGACCAAGAGGCAGTCGTCAAAAGAGAGCAGGGAGACACTGGACGGTTCAAAATCAAGAAAGGGGTCCATCAGGGATGTATTTTGTATCCATACCTTTTCAATCTGTATGCAGAACAGATCATCCAAGATGCTGGGCTGTACGAGGAGGAATGTGGCATCAGGATTGGTGGAAGAA
>NW_006399777.1:14067770-14094654 GCF_000299155.1 Elephantulus edwardii | reverse complement strand
TGCATCCTGGCCCATCCTCACCCTTCTGCCCCCAACCCTCACCTCCTTGTACCCCCAATGTTTTTCCCAATTAAAAAAAAAATTTAATGGTCTAGAGGAGAAAGCAACTACAAAGTGAAACCATATACTGTTTTGTGGAACTTTTGTGTCTGTTTTTATATTAAAAATGTATGTATATTTATAAATTCATATGTGTGCATATTGAGCAGGAGCAATAGAAAATGTATTTTATACTATGAATCACAGTTTTTTAAAAAGTGGGAAAGCCACTGTTATAAAGTGTACTGGTCAGTGGAGTGTTCCTAGAGTGGGCCTATCAGGTCAAAGAAAAGAAGCTGAGCAGAACCTGATACCCTGAAGCATTCTGCTCCAAGATAAGTCCTATTTAAGCAACTGCAGGTACTTCATGTCTGCTCTCTCAAGATGCATTAGTCAGGAATCAAAGTATTGTTTATCTCTTTATAATTTCTCCCTTTTTGAACAGGAATGCCTGTAAATGGTTATTCTATATCTGCCCACCACTATATTTGGGGAAGGAACAGCTTATTTAATTACAAGTTCATAGATGGAGAAGTACTCTTTCTTCAGAACAGAAAATTTCACTCAATCTTAATTGGGATTAAACTATGGTACTTACGACTTTTGAACTGATGAGATTCAGATGAGCTGTGGGGCTCTGAATTGACCCTGTAATAGGGTGAGATCTTAGGGCTTGTGAATGAGTCCATCTTGCACGTGAGATGGCCACAGATGATGGGGCCATGGAGAAAATGTGGTAGGTGGGTATTTGAAACCTGGTGATCTCTGCACCTTGGCTAAAGGAAATTTGCAGACAGATGTAAAGAGGTTGAAGATGTAAAGGTGTTGATGGTAACTTCTATTGATTCAGAAGTGAAGTACCTTTATAGCGGGATCACAACACTCAGATAGTTTTCTCATAAATGGAATATCTTTTTCGTTTTCATTATTGCCTCTCATTATCAGTATCTTTATAAGTATGACCTTTAAACATCTACAAAACAGCACAATTTCAGCTCTAAATAACAACAAAAAAGTAATGTTGGCTTTCTAAAGGTTTGGGGAAGGTATGGATAGTGAACTTCTATCTTTAATTTAAAAAAAAATATTTCTTAAAAAAAATCTGTTTCAGTTCACGGTCTTTGGGAATCTAGAATAAATTATCAGAAGTTTATTGCTGATCATGTTTTCTAAGATAAAAGAGCGATGGCATAGGAGTAAATTTTCAGAATAGATGAACTCTAGTCACTAGTACAGTAAGTTTAAGTGCAAATATCATTCATAAGAAGTTCCATGTTGTGCAGAAATAGCCAAGTATACTGCTATGCTCGGCCACTAACAGGTAACTGTCTATGGACTACATGGCCATGGTTCAAAGCACATCCCAAAAGCTGTCAGCTAACAATGTTCAGGGCAGGTCTCTGTCAGGAATAATCTAACCAGAGAGGAAAATCTCCAGTGCTGCCACAAATGCCATATAAACGAACACTGTGCACCATTTAAAATAATGTCAGAAAACAGGAATTTTCCACCTAGCTTCCTAGAAGAAACCCTAGAGGTCTTCTAAGTTACCTTCCCAGGCAGTTGAGTATTGGGAATTGGAGAAGCCAAACATCGTGCTTTTGTAGTTCCAACCCTGAAGAGGTTCTATTTCGCATGGCTTATATATCGCATTTCTCCAGATCTTAATAAGGAATGGAATATGTTGTAGTATTAAAAAAAAAGAGAAAGAACATTAAAAAAAGGCATTCTGAAAATTACCTCCACCATAAAAATAGAACTTTAAATTTGTTAAAAAAAATGAGTAACAGAAATGTGATTAAAATCAGCTCTTGTACTTCTACGTAGGCCTGTGCCTGAAACACATAAGAAGGAAAAAAATAAAACCATTAAAATCTCAACTACAGTTACAGTGCTGATAAGATAGCAATATTTTTTCCTGTCTACTTACCCATTATTTTCATATGCAATTTACAATGACTATTACAAAATTTTGTAGCTGTTGTTATGTGTCATCACATCAGAACAGACTAATCACTAAGCCTCCAGCAGGTTTTCAGAGGCAGTACTTTGCGATTTGAACCATGTGTCTTTAGGATGACAGAACAACTCCTTATAGGCTACCAGAGCTGGGGGCTCCCTATCTATCCATCCATCTATCCACACACAGACAGAAATAAGGTCATGCCAAAAGTCAGGCCTCTGGCAGTTCAAATCTACCAGTGAGAACAAGATGAGCAATCTCTTCTATGGCAACTTGCAGCCTCAAGAACTCAATGAGCTTTGAATCAGTGCTGACTTGACAGCAACGCAAATGTTGAGTATTCTTAAAATCGGATCTATTTCACAAATTCAAAGGTGTTTTACTAAAGAAAATAATTTTTCAGATGAATTAGTTCAATCATGATTTATCTGATAAGGGATTCAAATGCACAGCATCATACCTAGTTTTGCTGTTGTTGTTGTTATATCAACCATGACTCACAGTGACTCTATGCATAATAGCACTGAACCCTCCTGTATCTTGGGCCAATCTGTCTCTGATACATCTACCCTCAATATCCAAGTACTATGTCATTAATTTCATCTGGGGTCTTCCTCTCCTGTGTTGTCACTCCACCCTTCCAAAACAGCAGTAAGGTATCATTTCACTCCAACAACAATAGCACAGTTCAACAAGATAACAAACAAATGCTGGCAAGGATGCAGAGACACTGGAACTGTCACGGACTCCTGGTGGGGATGTAAAAAGGTACATCCATTACTGGAAGCAGTCTGTCATTTCTTCAAAAGTTGAAAACAGAAATACCATTTGATTCCGCTATTCCACTACTGGAACCATACTCTAAAGAAATCAGAAATGACAAAAACAGGTGTATGGACACCCATGTTTATTTTCACATTATTCACAAAGCAAAGAGCTGGAAGCAACCCAAATATCAATAAACAAATGGAAAGAAACTGGGAGTCAGTCTAAAATGAATGGACAATCAAATATTATGTGTGTTGAAATTAACAATCCAGAAGAAGACATGAATTACAAATTGAATGGGGTGGGTGAAAACAAATTGTGTATGAATGAATGAATTAAAAACTAATTTCTTTCCAAACTTTTATTCAAATAACAACTTTTAAAGTCTGACTCTAATTTCAAAACTGTTTTGTTATTGTTATGTGCTGTCAAGTCACCTACAACTCATGGTGACCTGATGTACAACAGCTCTGAACCCTGCTCTTTCCTCTTTTCCTGAACCTGTCTCTGACATACCTAACCCCATTACCCCAGTCACTGAATCAATCCATCTCATCAAGGGTCTTCCTCTCTTGTGCTGTCCCTCCACCCTCCCAAGCATGATATCCCTCTCCAAGGACTGGTTCCTCCTTGCAACATGTCCAAAGTATGTCAGACGAAGCTTCAAAATCTTTACCTCCAAGGAGTATCCTGCTTTCACTCTATACAAGAGGAACTGTTTGTTCTCCTAGCAGTCCATGGTATATTCAATACTCTCCTCCAGCATCACGGCTCAAAGGTGTCAATTCTTCTACCATTAGAAGGACATCTAGTCACTGTTCAGATTTTTTATACACAGCAAGTAATTACGAAGACCATGGCCTGGATCAGGCGCACCTTAGCCTCCAGATTGACATCACTGATCTTCAGTACTCTGGAGATGTCCCTGACAGCAGATTTTCCCAATGTAATTCGTCTTTTGATTTCATGGCTACTGGTACCAAGAGTGTTGATTGTGGAGTCGAGCAAACAAAACTGTTTTACTAAAGAAAATAATTTATCTTCCGATTAACCAGTTTAAAAGGCCATTTTTACAAATCATAACATTTACTTCAAAGAACTCTGTTTAAGGCACTATGCATTGAATATAAGACTTTTAATATTTGAAGGAACTTTCAACTCATAAAATCTTGGCACTTATTAACTAAAATACATCATAACATTTAGAAAACTTTCAGTCATTTACACAGTCTAACAATAATCACAGTGAAGTAATTCATTAAAAATAATTTCAATTTTATGAAATAATCTCATTATTAGCAGCAAAATCTGTAGTTGGTAAAAAGCTTCTCGTATTACCAGTAAATAGATGCTGAATTTGATATATGAGGCCAAGGTCAAGAACAAGTGAGTGGCAATGCCAGGGGAAAAAAACAATGATTCAAAAATCTAGTATTTAGACCATACTACTAAAGCTTCTACAGAATTTTACACATTTCATCAGGACCTTAATTCACCAGAATATAAGGTCACTCTTAAAGGAAATGAGCTGAAACATTCTTCTCTTTCTATTAACTTGTACTTTCCAGTCTTACACACACACACAATAGGTAAATGTTAACTGACATCATCAGGGATTTTCAATAATGGTTGGATTTTTCAGCCCTTGGAGGTGGGGGTGAGGGGCTGTTGTTTGTTTGGGTTTTTTCCTCAAAGACCACCACTAGAATCAAGTTAAAAAAATCAATGAAGCCACCCAACATTTTGAACTACTTTTTCCTTAAAAACAAACTGCTTTTTAGAAAAGGATATTGATGATAGTTGGAACATGAAAAAAATATAATCAATTCAGTAAATTTTGGAAGTAAAAATAATTTTGGTTAATGTTCAAATATTTTTAATTTTCACAATAAAAATTACTAATTTCCCCCTAAAAATCTTGAATAAATTACTTTTAAGAGAATATATGTATGTAACACAAAGCTAATTTTTTTTCCTAAGACAGTCATTGTCTCATACTTCCAGTTGGTCCTCAAAAGAAGACTATTTGACAGACACAGATGGATGAGAATAAAAGGCTAAAAACCAGTAACTAAAGTCAGCATAGTTCTAAATAATTCTTTTGACTTTAAGAAAAACAAAGATAAACGTCAAAGAAACACTTCAAAAACAGAAGGGCTCTTAAATAATACTTTAATGAGAAAATAATGTTAAAATGATGAATAGACTATCAGAAATTAATGTAAGTACAGCATCAAAGAGAGAAACTTATTAAGAGTCTCATTTTTTCTCTAGAAACCCTAATTCATAACATCAAGAGTCTTCTAGGCCCTTCTGAAAACATACTCCAGTGTATAAGACAAAGTATTACCATTCTTGTTTTTAAGGAATATTCTGGCTGCCCTTCTTCCAAAACAGATTTGTTTGTTCTTTTGGCACTCTATAGTATACTTCGCCAACATCACAATTCATAGGCATCAAAATAACAACTATTTAGCATACACTCAAAGGCACATACAAGCTCATCAACTCACAGGCTCAGAGAAAAGGAGACAGAGAAATATAAAGGACTTTCAAAATCAAGACTAGATATTATTTAATAACCTTATGATCAAAGTGGTTTTACCAATGTTATCCTATTTTCAGCATTATTATTTCAGTTCTAAAATAAGATAGTGACCTTTTAGACAGAGTGAATCTGTTTACTTTTAATCTTCTAAAAACAGCACTGCCGGATTTAAGCTATTTAAACCTGCATGGGCTATCAGAAGAAGGAGGTGAAGATCTCAAGAGTTAATAAAGTAGCAAAAGGTTATGCAATGAAAAACTAAACCCAAACATACTATCACTGAGTCGGGTTAGCCTCACAGCAGCCCTCCATCAAGCTTCCATGGCCGTAAATCTTTACGAGAATGCCCATCTTTTTCTCACAGAACAGCTGGTGAATGTGAACTACCAAGCATTAGTGAGCAGCCCAATACATTCTATACTACACCACCAGGGCTCCCTATGTGATAAAAAAAGTCTAAGGTTAGCTTAAAACCAATGAATAAATGAGTCTGCTGGAAATTCTAACATGTATCTTAAAATCACTTTACCCTGCAGTGGAGTTGAGTATGTCCTAAGCCCAGGATGATGAGAAATTGCAATTCTATTTTATTTGTAGGTGGGGGAAAATTACACTAATTTTAAAAAATAACCAAAACACTAAATATTTGTAATAAACTGAATGCTATTTAAATTTAAAAAAAAAAAATCAACCACGGCCTCTCCGTATTTCAAGGAAAGAGGTCTCTCCTCTGGGAGATGTAACTCTCTAATAAATCTATCTTTACTAATTTATCCAACCTCCCCACCCCCCCAAAAAAAGCAAAATGGAAAACATAAGTGGTAAGAGCTAATAGTAATAAGAAAAGAGTACAAAAACGGGGAGGGAGGTAGACAGCTGGCTATTAAAAATGACTACTTGTCTGGAGCTATGGTGGACTAACGGCATGAAGCTGCACTGCAATCCCAAAGGCACGTGGTTCAAATCCACCAGATATTCCACTGGAGAAGAAGGGACAATGTCCTCCTGTGCAAGTCAGATCCAACTCCATGGTACACAACGAGGGGGATGGGGAAAGACTACTTGACACTGAGTTTGGAAAACTACAATGTTAAGAGCCTATTTGTTTATAACATGAAAGCCAATCAGAGAAGGACTAATATTTTCCATTAAAATGAGCAATGAAAAAAGATTAAGTCTGAACTCTATTAAAGGCAAAAGTCTTGTGAACACCCATCTCCCCCCAAAAAATAAGGCAGTCATATCAAACTCCAGCTCTCACAGACTACTCTGTATTACCAATTGTGAGGTCAAGGGTTTATTGTCCTAAAGGGTTTTCCTATTCATTGACTGACTTTGATTTTGCCACATAGAGGGGCAAGACATGTGAACTGGGTATGTTGGTCTGTCCATAAGAGCTAGTATTTCGACTAAATGAGTGGAGGCAGCAGATTTTGAGAATCTCACCATAAGCAAAGAAACAGAATGCAGTGAGTGCCCTTTGGGACCAGAGATTCTTGCACCAGTCATATCTATCTATAGGAAAGTAGCAGCAGTGACAGCAGAGAACCAGAAGCCCAACCTGAGACAGAGCTGATCTGGGTCAGCTGCCCTCAGAAACCAGAACAAGGGGTTATCTGCCCAAAGCTGCTGAAAAACTTGGGGGAAGAAGACATCACAGCTGAAAGGACTAAGAGAACTTTGTAACCCTGGGCTAAGGCTGAAGGGCTTGTGAGCACACATTAGTGACTAAGACACTGTATCCTGCTAACTTCCCTAATAAACCCCATAATCACACACACACAACAACAACAACAACAAACCACCAAACAAGGTTCTGTCTGTGAGCTACAGAAATATATTTTTTGACCCAGGAGAGCAGTAACATTAGTAACACTGATGTTGGAACTAGAAGTAGGTGCAGCCAGGAGTGTGGGGGATATGTCTGACCTCATGGGAACTGGCTTCGTGTTTTAGATGCTGTTGACAGGGACAGTTCCCTTCTGTGGACTTAGCCATTCCCACATTGTCCCTGTGTCTTTTACTATCATTGTCCCCTCAGCACAATTACTTCAATCTGTTAGATTCAATATCTACATGGAAGGAGGCATTTTCATTTCAAAGTCTGCTCTTTTTAGTTGACACAGTTCTCTGTCCATTAAAAATATGCTAAATATAGAACAATCTGAACATAAAAAAGTACTGTCATAAATTATAAAGGTTCATTAATCCACAGAATATTAAAAAAAATTTAAAAGGGCAATTTATCTCCACTGCTAAAAATGTATAAAATTTTTTAATCTTAAATGTGTATGTAATAGTATCCTTATTTTGAAAAAATTCTGAAAAAACACTAAAGAATTTTGCATTTTTCATGCATTTTAAGACATAAGTACAGTTCATCGTTAGTCAAATGAAAAGTCCTTTAGTGCAAAAATGCCAACAAATAAATATAAAAAAATAAAGGATCATCAACTAATCTTGACACTATAAAGCAAAAGCTATTCTGGTTAGCAATGTCACTCCACAGATTGTTAATTAAAAGGGTAAGATATACTTTTAAGATACATGATCTGGCAAATCTTCTCATACTTAACTAAATTATCAGACCCACCATCATTAATAGTGGGAGGGAATACTGTATGTTTCTTATATCACTTATGAAGTATTCTCCAAGAGGAAAATGGGTTAATAAAAATGTCAAGTATTTAAATCTAATTTTAAGTTAAAAGAAAATGCAGGTGACTAATCAAAGTAAGTTAAAGATTACTTTTGTGACAATTAGAAGAGGCGGAGGGGGAAACCAAGAGGTTAGCAAATTTTTAAAATCAGCAGCCGAGGCTCCTTAAAAAGGTAGTAGAAAAGGAGAGAGTAAATGAGAATAAAGAGACCTGTTATAGGAATTTGACTAAGAAATTCTTTTTCTTAGGCCTGGTATTGGTAATGTAGTTATACAACAAAATAACATTTTTAGGCAATATAGGCTGAAGTTTTTATGGAAATAAAAACTTACATCCACACAAAGGTTCTACACAGATGTTCAATGAAGATTTATTCATTATAATCCCAAATTGGAAACAACTCAAATGTCTAGCAAGTGAAGAGCAAATAGACTGTAACATAGACATACAATAGAATGTTATCCCCAATTAAAACAGAATGGACTATTGCTGTGTTCAGCAACATGTAATACTCTTTAAAAAAACATTTTGTTCAGCATAATAATATAAACTACTGAAGTGTCAAAGACAATAATGGTTACTCATGGTGGACAGTGTTTGGTGGAGCTCCCCAATTAACACAAGCCTGGAAGCAGGAGTGGCATCCACTTTTGAAATGGCTTGCCTCCGGAAACCCTATGAACAATGCTCAGGCCTTTCATTCACAGGGTCGCTATGAGTCGTCTATGACTCGACAGCACCTAACACCACCACCAACAACATGATTCTGTTTACATGAAAGCCCACAGACGAATTTTTCTTTACCAGTATAGTTAACTGTGATCACTTAGGCCACAGTGTACAGAGGAAAGGGAAGTGGATGACTGTATGACACACAAGAGAATGTTCTGAAATGTTAGAACTATTCCATTTGATGGTGGTAGTGGTTGTTACAAGAATATACTTATTTGTAAAAAGTCAAACTGCATATTTAAATTAGTAAAGTATGTAAATTATTCCTCAACAAGTTGATCTTGGATGGCTTACATGGCATAAGTGGTAAACTTCTAGACTAGTTATCCATAGGCTGGCAATTCAAACACACCCCAAAGAAGTAAGGCCTGGTGATCTACATGAAAGAGGTAAAACCAGAAAAACTTACAGAGTCCAGTTCTACTATGGACACTTGTGGTCACCATGGACTGGAATCAATTAAACAACAATAAAATTTATTTTTAAAAATAAGTCCTGGTTACAGTAATGTTTCTAACAATGTATGCAAGTATCAAAGTGTCTATTTTTAACTATGTCTAATCTATTGTTCTATTGGTTCTAATGGAGTAATTTTTTAAGCAAATGAAGGCTTGCATAAAAAGTTCCTTTCTAATGTTTTTAAAAGTGAACAAAATTCCACAATCACTGAGAAATAAAAAAACCTTAAAAGAAATAATTAAGAAGACTACTTAATGAAGCTCTGGTGGCCTAGTGGCAAGAAGCTTCACTGCAATTCCAAAGGTGCCCAGTTCTCATCCACTAGATGCTCTGCTGGAGGAGGGGCAATCTCCTCCTGTGTGTCAGTCTGATCTGATTTGATGGTACACAACAACAACAACAAAGAAAACAGAGCAGGGTTTAGGGCTGCTGTATACAGGGTTGCTATGAGTTGCAGGTGACTTGATGGCACACAACAACACTTAACTATAAATAAAACTATCAAATCACCAGCAAATATCCTTCTAAACTGTAACACATTAAACTACACCAGTTGAAATACAAACCTAGACAGGAAAATTCCGTTGCTACCCCTAGGAATTTCCTGACCTAAATCTCAATTCTCCATTTACTTATGTGGTGCTCCTAGAATACTCTGAGTATCTTTAACAAACAAGCATTTATTTTTCTCACAATTTAGTAGAATCTGGTGCACTGGTTCTAGGGAAAGACACTCTCTGGCTGGCTGGCTGGCTTGGCTCTGAGTGAAAGTGTTTCTGTTCTCAGTTTTTGTTACTTGGATCTTTGGAGATCTCTTGCAGTGTTCTATCTTCCTCCATCTGTGCTTGCTTGGGGCTTGTTTAACCTCTCCGATCACAGAAGTGACTTACTTAAAGAACACAAACAGTGCTTCACTAACGTAACGGGAAAAGCCTATGCCAAAACAGGATTTTAACCACAGGTATGTACAGTAAGATTTACAACACATATTTTAGAGAGATACTGTTCAATCCATAATACTGAATAGACCAGAGACTGCTAAAAATACAGATAGATCTATCTAGGGAAAAGTACTGCCAGAACATTCCTCAGAGCAAAGATGACAACACTCTTAGTGCATACTCTGGCCAGTTATCAGGAAGGCCAGACATTGAAGAAAGACATGATGCTTGAGCAAGTGGAGGACAGTGAGGAGGAGGAGAAGACCTCTCTAGCAAAAGGATGCAGGCAGAGCAGTGATGTGAAGGCGGCACAGGAGCAGGCAGTGTCTCTGTCGATGGTACATAGTGTGCCAAGTCAGAACTGACTTGCAGGCAGCAACCACTACCTTCTGCTCAGGAAGGATTGTTTTACATGGTCCAGTCTCTCAAATCATTAATACTGATTTGAAGTTCTTGGCATTGCTTCCCCTACCTCTTTCTTTCAATGCCAGAAACCCCTACAGTTACATGCAAACATGACAACAGAGGCCAAAAAATTCAGAGATACCAGTACTGATACCACTGGGTCAATAAACCAATACTAGCAATCATGCAATTGTGAGAAAATAAAACCCAGTTTTACCAAGCTAATGCCATCTGATTTTCGGTTAACTAATGTCATACTCATATTGAGTTACTAAGCAAAAGTTCAGCAGTTTGAGCTTACCAGCTGCTCTGTAGGGAAAAGAAGAGGAAATGTGCTTAGAAATATTACAGCCCTGGACATCCTATGGGCAGTTCTACTCCTTCCAGTATCTTATGAGCCAATGTGTTAATGTCATACTCCATATTAACCGACATAATTACTATCCCTTTTCCTTTTGAAATACAACTCAAATAAATTCACCTTGTGAAAATAAGTCAGTAGTTTTTAGACTATTAATATGGTTATGCAACATCATTACTAAGTTTAAAAGATTTTCATTCCCCGGCATCTCCACAAAAAAATGTAAAAAATTTCATTACCCCAAAAGAAACCTTAAACCCATTCGCACTTTATTACCACTGTCAGATGACGATGTTATGTACCATCGAGACGGAACAGATTCATAGCATACCCTCCAGCAGGTTTTCAGAGGCTGTCTGTATGCCATATAGGAAGAGTTTGGGCATATTTTCCCATAGAGTCGTTGGTGGATTTGAACAACGTGCCTTTGGGTTGGCAACAGAGCTCCTTACCCACTAGATCACAAGAGCTCTCTCACTGCACGCTTCCTGCCCCCCAAACCAGACAAAACATTAATTTCTTTTCTGTTTCTATTTTCAACATTTCATAGCAATAGAATCATACACTATGTGGACCAGTCATCGTCGTCAAGTGCCGTCGAATCACAGGCAACTCATAGCGACCCTATGAAGTAGAGTTCTCAACACTTGTGTGATGTGGATCAGTAGGCCTAGTTTTTTTCACTTAACATTAAGTTTGCACAGTTCATCCTTAATGTATAGCAAGAACCAATGCTTTACTTCTTGTTAAGGGCATACAATCAAAGATGCAACACTTTTAAACAGCAAAGAACCAGAGCCAAGAGTGTCCCCTCATAAATATGGGGCTACCTGCATAAACTACATACAGCATATGCTGAAACAGGTAATAAAAATTAAAATTCACGGGAGCTCTGGTGGCATAGTGGCAAGGAGCTGCAACTACAATCCCAGAGGCGCAGGGTTCAAATCCACCAGATGCTCTGCCGAGGAAGGAGGGACAATCTCCTCCTGTACCACTCAGATCTGATTTGACGGTACACTCACACAAAAATAATAAAATAAATTAAAAAAATTAAAATTCATTAAGAACTACAATTAGCACCTCAAAAAGAAAACGGTAGACAATACAATCACAAAATGGGCACAAGCTATGAACAGACACTTCACCAAAAAAGACATCTGGATGGCAAACAAATACAGGAAGAAATATTTAAAATTCCTACCTAAAGAGAGATGCAAATCAAAACAACTATGAGATGGTGTCTCATCCCAGCAACGATAGCAAAGTTCAACAGGAAAGCAAAAAACAAATGCTGGTGAGATTGTAGAGAGACTGGAACTCTTATTCACTGCTGATGGGACTATAAAATGTCACAGCCACTATGGAAAGTGGTCTAGCGCTTTCTCAAGAAGCTGGAAATATAGTATCATTTGATCCAGCAATTTTCACTATTGGAAATATGCCCTCCTAAAGAAACTTGAGTCACTACTCAAACACATGTATGCACCTCCATGTTTACTGCTGTGTTACTCACAAAAGCAAAAAGATGGAAGCAACTCAAGTGCCTATTAACAAAAGAATGGACAGAAAAATTATAATACTTTCACACAATGGAATATTATTCAGCACTGAAAAACAATGAGCTCGTAAAACATTACACAACATAGTGGAGCCTGGAGGACATTATGCTGAGTAAAATATCTCAGTCAGAAATGGACAAATACTGTATACCACCCCTGTTATAAAATAATACAGACATTGAACGGTTGGGCAGAAAATGGGAAAAGAGTGGACAGATAATGAATACTGCATTACAACAAATAAAGGGAAGAACTGTACGAAAAGAATATATAATTACGCATTATTTGTATGACAATAATCTGGAACAAGGAGAGCACTGCAGGGAGGGACAGGTGAGGAGGGCAGGAGGGGAAGAATATGTGCAATTAAAAAAATAAAAATATAATACAAAAAAAAAGAACTAAAAGTATGCCTTAGATGGATAAAAGAGTTAAATATTATTAGAGAATTTCCCTGCAGTGTTATTATTTAAAACTAGGAAGTCTCACAAAAAATACATACTATTTTTAAAAACCAACACACACACACAAAATAAACTATGTACGTATATGGAAATACAAATATCTGTACGTCAATCATATGAACAGATGAAAAAATATAGACTAAGATCTACTTCTGAGCTGTTTAGAATGTCTTGGAAAAGGTACGGTCAGAGTTCTCCTTGGAGGAAAAGATGAAGCTTCATCTTTCATACTTTGAACATGTAGCTAAGAGAGGTTATTTCTTGGAAAGGCCATCATGATTGGCCAGCAAAAGAAAGGCAGACCCCCATCAGGATGGGTTGACACAGTGATTTCAGCAACAGGCTCTACTTAGGGCGTCAGAATTGATGACGACGGCAAAGGACAGGGAAGGGTTCATGTTGGCTGTTCACAGGGTCACTATACGTCATACTGGACTAGACAGCACCTAACAACAGAGATTACAGGGGAGGGGGGTGTCCTATCCGGTGTGTGTGTGGGGGGGTGTCCTATACAGTGGAGAGAAAGCTGAGAGCTAAGCACAAAAGAACAGCAGTGGGGAAGCCAAATTTCCATTCATATCTTCATGTCACAGTTTTAACTCGGAGTCAAAGCGAACTCATTGCTGATTCTCAGGCGGGTTTTCAGATGCTCTAAGCTGCACAGGAGACTATCCATCCATCCTTCTCCCCCAGAGCAGCTAGTGGGTTCCAACTACAGCCTCTGCTCTGTTGGCATTGCAAGTCTCTACTAAATGAGCAATCAGAGCTCCTTAGCACATACACACCAAAAAATGTGACTTTTAATTCGTTTACACACACTCATTCATATTCAGTGTGTTTCATTCATGCACAATGTGTTTATAATTATTATTGTTTCTCTTTTAGCATCTCTTTTCAAGTCCCCATTGCATCTTTCACCTCTCCATTCTACCCACTAACCACCTCTGCTATCCTAAGGATTTCCCCCCTTCACCCTTTTTCTTTCCCACATCTTCTCTTCCCTTTTCCTTTTTGAATATTTATACATATCGAGTATACATATGTATGTATGGATTTAAAGATGATTCTTTCTTAAAAGTACCATTTTCTATCCTAGTCTATTCCCTTTTTCATATCATAAAATACTAAACAACTTTGTGGAAAACACATCTTATTTTCCTGTTACTTTAACATATGAAAAGCATGACAATTCATTGTTTCAAGTTCTATTAAGCTTCTTATAAAATTAGGGCACCTCTCTTTTTAAAAAAATCAAGAGGAACAACTGTCAAAATTCAGCTATCCTCTTTGGAAAACAGTTTTATGTACCACTCCTTACAGATTTCACAACCTTCAGATGTGTCTTACTTGATCACAACTTTATTTAAATATCTTGAGATTCTGTACTTCTTTGCTTTCTTAATGGCTTCCATTGTTTCTCCTATCATTTGCACCTTTTTCGGTAGTTGTTTAAGTAACTCTGCATCAACATATTTTTTCTGATTCTCTCTGTGTGGAGTATTCACTGGATCTGCAATATGCTCTGCTTTTACAGTTATTTTGTTTTTTCATGATATTTGAGGCTGCCTGCTGCTTTCCTGATATTATGTGAATATTTTCTTGGTAGCTATTAGGCTGTTTTAAGTGTGTAATGTTCCAGGGGAAGACAATGTTCTGTGAAGGACCTGTTTATTAGTGCTTATATGCAGGATGATTGCTCTCCTATGGAAAACATGGTGGGTACACTCTTGTTACTCTCTGGCTTAAGAAATCCCAAGCTTTCTCCACATGTTGCAGTCAGGAGGGTTCAAGGACAGAAGTACCTGGATCATAGAATGCAAGGATGTACTGCCCTCCAAAAAAACAAAATCTTTGAGTCTGTTCCATCTGAATGTAAAAATCATTACAAGAATAACTTTGAGGCATTGAATATTAATGATAAAAGACCAGGTAAGCTGTAAGAGATGGTATCAAGGAGAATACTCACGAAAAATGTAAAAGATCATTTTAAAGGCAGTGAAGAAAGAAAAAAACCAAAGTGGATGTCAGAGGAGACTCTGAAAATTCCACTGGAGCATTGAGAAGCCAAAACACAGCAAAGAGATGAACAGAAAATATCAAATAACAGCTTGCGAAAATAAAGCAAAATAAAAGAATATGCAAAGAGCTAAAAGAATGTGCAAAGAACTGAAGTTAGAGAATAAAAAGGGGGGAAAGTGGTATTTCATAAACTAAAAGAACTGAAAACAAATCCAAGTCTACAGCTGTAACACAGAGAGATGCTACTGGCAAAATTTTGAATAATCCAGGAAGCATTAAAAGAAGATGGAGGGAATACACAGAATCATTGTACCAAAAAGAATTGGCCAACATGAAATTATTTCACAAAATAGCATATGGTCAAGAGCTGATGAAGAAATTCAAGATGCACTGAAGGCACTGGCAAAAAACAAGGCCCCAGGAATAAATGGGATACCAACTGACATGTTTCAACTAAATGATACAGCCCTGGAGGTGTTCATCAGTCTGTATCAGTAAGTTTGGAAGACTGCTTCTTGGCCAACTGACTGAAAGAGAGCCATATTTGTTTTCATTACCAAGAAAGACAGTAAAACAGAATGTGGAAATTACAGAACAATATCATTAATAACACATGCAAGCAAAATACTAAAGATCATCCAAACAGCTAGGACATTACACTGACAGAGAACTAGCAGAAGTTCAAGCTGGGTTCAAACCAGGTCATGGCACTTGCAATTGCAATATCATTGCTGATGTCAGACAAATCTTGGCAGAACAGAGAATACCAGAAGAAATGTCTATTTGTGTTTTACTGACTATACAAAGGCTTTTGACTCTGAGGATCATAACAAACATTGAGAAGAACAGATATCCTAGAACATCTAAATCATGCTCAAGAGACCAATGTATAGATTAAAAAGTTGTCCAAACATAGGAAGAGAACACAGCATGGTTTAAAATAAGGAAAGATTGGGGGGGGGGAGAAGAACGAACTGGGGAGGAGGGTGGAGAAAACAGTGCAACAATGAATGAATGAAAACCCCAAATCTCTGTAAATGTTCACTAAAACTAATAAAATTTAAAAAAAAAATAAAATAAGGAAAGATATGTATCAGGGCTATATCCTTTCTCCAAACCTATCCAATCTGTATGCTTAGCAAATCATTAGAGAAGCTAGATTCTTCTTTTATAATACTATATTTTTATTTTATACTGGTTTGCTTAAAGGTGGCATCAAGATAGAAAGAAAACTTACCAACAACCTGTGTTATGCAGATGATACGACTACCTGAAAGTGAGGAGTCTTAATATGTTTGCTCCAGAAGATCAGAGAAACCTTCAATATGGATTATATTTCAACATCAACAAGACAAAAATCCTCATCATCAGGGACAATAGGCAGCATCATGACCAACAGAGACAAGACACTTACTTGTCAATAGTCTCATCTTGCTTGGATCCATAATCAATAACTATGCTACCAGCAGCCAGGAAATCAGAATCTGTGTTGCATTAGGAAAGTCTGCTGTAAAGGAACTCTCCAAAGTATTGAGGAATAACCATGTCCAGTTTGAAGACTAAGATGCACTTGATTCAAATCATAGTCTTTCAATCATTTGCTTTGAGTCTGAGAGCTGTACAGTGAACAAGGGTGACAGAAGAAGAATCTTTGTCTTTTGAGTTAGGGTGCTGGTGAAGAGTACTGAATATGCTATGTGTTGTCAAAAGAGCAAACAGATATGTCTTGGTAAAGGCATAGCCAGAGTGCTCCTTAAAGGAAGAATGGCAAAGCTTCATCTCACATACTTTGACCATGTTTTTTGCTTATTAGGTCCCATGGAATAGAGCACAACTCCTAGCGATCCTTTGAACAGACTTGAATCCTGTCCTATCCTGTGCCACCCTCATCTTCTTTCACACATTTGAGCCCACTGCAGCAGTCACTGAGTCAATCCATTTCATCAAGAGTTTTCCTCTCTTCTGCTCTCTACCTTTCCAAGCATGGTGTCCTTCTCTGAGGAACAGCCTCTGTTAGCAACATGTCTTAAGTATGTGAGACAAAATTTTGTCAACCCCGCCTCCAAGGAACATTCCGGCTGCACTTTCTCCCAAGAAATGCCCACTTGTTCTTTTAGCAGTCCATGGGATATTTAGTAGTCTTCTCCAACACCAGAAGTCAAAGGCATCAATTGTTAAGAGAGTCTTTTCTTTGGAGATGGACCTCATACTTGGCAAAGTGGAGGATCAGCGAATGAGAGGAAGATGCTCACAAGATGGATTAAAACAGTGACTGTGCAACAGGCTCCAAGATATGGAGCATGATGAGAACAGAGCACGACAGGGCAAGGTTCAGATCTGCTGTATAAAGCCGCTGAGTCATACCTGACTCGACAGCACATGACAAAAGACAGGTTATTACATATAAAATGTGATACCATGTCTACAAAGCTAAAATACAGAGAGCCACATGATGGTATTTAGAGACATACATAAACCTAGGGGGTAGAAACAAAAGAAAACCAACAAAATCACAATTCTAAAAGTAAGCACAATAGTTCCTTAGAGGAAAGGGAAGGCTAAAGTGCTAAGAGGAAGAGAGTAGCTATTTCTGCAGAGTTAACAATGTTCTGATCCTTGAATGGAAACAGCTTTTCAGAGTCTGTTGCTGCTGTTGTTAGGTGCTGTCGAGTCATAGACAACTCATAGTGACTCTAGGAACAAAAGACCTGAACACTTGTATTAACTTTTGTCATTGCTCCATGTTCATAGAGTTTCCAGAGGCAAGCTATTTCAAAAGTGGATGCCACTCCTGTTTCCAAACTTGTTTTAATCAGGAAGCTCCACCAAACACTGTCCACCATGAGTAACCATTATCGCATTTGACATGTCAGTGTCACAGTGTTTAGCATCACAGAAATCACGAATTATTTCTGTACAGCAAGTGGACAGACCACTGCTATACCACTTAGAAGAATGTTTGACAGCGAACAAGCCTTTATAGAATCCGGCTCCAGGAGTACCTTTGTGTTCAGTGCATTTTTCCCACGTTTTATTTTACAAATGTGTATGAATTATTTTTTTAAACAGCTTTTTAAACTTTCACTCAAGTCACAATTTTAAAAAGTGTTTTTAGAAATAATTATTTTCAAAAGGTAAATAAATGCTTACAACAATTACTATGTTTATATGCTATTTTAAATGGACATAAAACACTCGTAACGGTTCATATCACTTGTCATTTTCAGCCTCATTAGTTTCTACTTTAGTCTGATACTTGCCAAGAGTAAGAATAAATAAAGCTTCCTTTGCTCAGTCTTCAGGTTTCCATCAGCTTGTTTTATCTGGGAAAAAAGATAAACTCCTGGGATTAAGTCTTTCAAGTAAGAGTGGTCCAATTTGTGATATGCAGGTAGATTTAGGGTTAGTAAAACCCAAAGCATTTTAGGCTCAAAGTTGTTTATTAATTCTCAGTTACTTATTAATTCTCAGTTATTTATGGCAAGTCACATACTCTAGTTTCTTTTCTAACTTATTCAGGGGCAAAAGTAACAATTCTTCCTAAAATTCATTAAATTACACTAATGGTAGTAGTTACATAAGTAACATGAGTAACATGTGTACTTTATAAAATAGCCACTGTGGCCCAAGACTTAGACCATGTTATTCTGGGACACTTATCTGACAAACTCATTAACCCTGTATGTAAATAGCAATGTAACTCAAAGAACAAGTTATACTCTTTTATATGTAACCCAAAACAATAGCAACAACCAAAACATATCTGTTGCCTTTCAGACAATTTTGATTCTTAGTAATCCCACGTTATGGATTAGCACTGTTTTATGGAGTTTTCTCCAATTTCAGAAGAGACTAAGAACTAGGGATATCAGTGCTGACCTCAGATGAATCTTGGCTAAAAGCATTAAAAACCAGAAAGATGTTCCCCTGTGTCTTATTGATTATGCAAAGGTACTTGACAGCGTGGATCATAACAAAATCGTGAAGAATGGGCATTACAGAACATTCAACTGTGCCCATGCAAAATTGTGCCCAGTTACCAAGAAGTAGAATCTATCCAAACAGAACAAAGGAATACTGCATGGTTCTAAATCACAAAAAGTGTGGGTCAAGATTGTATCCTTTCCCCATACCTAGTCAATGTGCATGATGAGCAAATTATTCAACAAGCTGGAGTATATGAAAAGAGTGGCAACAGGATCAGATGAAGACTCATCAAGGCCTGTATGATGCACAAGGCACAACAGTGCCTGCAGAAAGTCTCACAAACACTTGAAGCCCTTACTGAATAAAATCAAAGACTACAGCCTTCAATATGGATGACAGCTCACCATCAAGAAAATAAAAGTCCTCATCGCTGGGCCAATAGGCAGCATCGAGACAGACAGAAAAAAGACTGGAGTTGTCAGTGATTTCATTTTACTGTAATAAGCCATCAACACCCAGCAATCAAGAAATCCAAAGATGTGTTGCATTGGGGAAATCTGCTGTCAAGGATCTTTTTAAACAAATCCATTTAAAGAGCAAAAATATCAACTTAAAGATTAAAGTGCACCAGATTCCAGTTATGGTATTTTCAATTGCTTTATATGAAAGTTAGACAACCCATAAGGAATACCGAAAAGGAGGTTATGTCTTTGAGCTACAATGCTAGAGAAGAATACTGGATATCGTATGGACTGCCAAAAGAACAAATAAGTCTGTCTTGGAGGAAGTTCAATCAGAGTGTTTTCCTTAAAGGCAAGGATGATGAAATTCCATCTCACAGACAGCAGGTAGTCAGGAGGGGGTCATCCCTTAGAAAAAGGAATCAGGCTGAAAAAAGGTAAAGGGTCAGTTAAAGAAAGGAAGACCTTCACCAAGATGAATTGACACTTTGACCATAATAACGGGTCATGCAAGTCAGAGAGCATGAGGACGACAGTTGTGATCTGTTGCTCATAGGGTCCCTCTGAGTTGTAGCTGACTCAATGACATCTAACAAAAGCATAAGAGTTTCCTTGGCTATAATCTTTAAAGAAGCAGATTGCCAGGCCTTTCTACCTTGGTGGACTGTTGGGTGAATTCATGACTCCAAACTTTTTTTTTCCTTGTTAGTTTAAAAGACTGTTTAAAAAAAAAAAAAAGACTGTTTTTCTTATCAAGTCAACAAACTTTTCATTAGTACTCAAGCATAAAACTTTTATGCACACAGGGACCTAATATTCATGTTAGAAATAAGTATAAACATCATGAAATGAAGGTTGTCCTGGATTTAAAATCTAACAATAACTTCAAAATAGTCTAAAAATTACTTAACATTTCCAAATCTTCATTTCTTCAGCCATAAAGTGAGGATAACACAACATAAACCTTCTTATGCAATCATAAGAATTAAATAGGAAATTTATACAGCTTTCACAATGAATTGTCTATAATATACACTTAATAAATGGTTGTCATTTGCTTCCCCAGCTGTATAGTAACTACTTTCAACTCTGGTCCAACACCTACACCAGAAAGTAAAGAGAAAACAGAAATTCAAAATCCCCATATGAAGGGAGCTCTGATGGCCTAGTGGCAAGAGGCTACACTATAATCCCAGAGGTACACCGTTTGAATCCACCAGATGCTCTCCTGGAAAAGGAGGGACAATCTCCTCCTGTACCAGTCAGATCTGATTTGACAGTACGTACACACACACACATAAAATTAAATAAAAGACATTTTTTAAAAATTAAAAAAAAAAAATCCCCTTATGTCCTTTAGGAAGCTCTGGTGGGCTACTGGTAAGGAGCTGCACTGCCAACCCAAAGGCACAAAGTTCAATGTGCAGAACAGACAATCTTTTCCCATGTGACTTACAGCCTCTGGAAACCTCTGTTGGAAGGTCAGCTACAAATAGGTTCCAACTCAGCAACTCATAAAACCACGTATCATAACTTAACATTATTTATTCTTTGGACAATCATTAAGAAATAAGGCAAAAAAATGCAACAATGAAGTGAGTAGAAATCTAAAATCTTTGTAAATGTTCATTAAAATTAATAAAAATAAAAAAAATAAATAAGGCAAGTATATAGTATCTCTACTCATACATGAACTGAAGTTCAGAAAAACAGAGGAACCTATGGAGGCACAAATAACAGCAATTTCTTTAAAATACTTATAAAATTGTATTCAAGTTAGAAGTAACAAAATTTCCTAAACTCATCTTGTATTCTAAAGATATTTATTCTCATTGTCATAAGGCCTCTCATGAGAGCTCGGGGCCATGAGACCCTGCATGCTCACCCTTAGAAACTGTTACTTCTTTCCTAGAAGAAAATTTCTTAGAGGAAATCATGTGACCTCTTAGAACCCTGAAAGTGGAAACATCTCATTAAACCAAAACATGACCTCAACCTGAGAGTCTCTATTTGTTTCCATTCCTGCATTTCACTCTTCAGAAGTAATACATTCTTAAGAAAACATTATTTAAGTATGATAGTGACAATATACTTATGATGCTTTGCTTTTATACTTTGCTTCAAAATAATTTGGAAGGTAGGAGAATGGGTATGAATATAGAAAACACAGATATTCTGAAGCTACATTATTATAGTTTATTCCATAGTTTATTTTTTATAAAGTAGTAAATTGTGACCACTGGCCTGTTGAGAGCTTTGCCTTGTTTTTTATTTTGCTTAATAATTAAGATTCCTATATTTAATACAAATGTCATTTTAATATTTTTCCCTAGGTAGTGTAGTAACGTCCTGTGATGCTGTAATTCTCATTTCATAATCATAGCTAAGAATCATATATAATTCCTAAGTCCCCATAGCAACCCTATGAACAAGAGACTTGAATGAACCCTGTCCTATTCTGAACCATCCTTATCATCTCTGTCTGATATACCTGATCACATCACTATATCCACTGTGTCAATACATCTCGTTGACAGTCTTCCTTTCTTAGTAAAAGAGACCTTTCCAAGTATGATGTCCTTTCTCCAAGGAAGAGCCTCTCTTAACAATATGCCCAACATATATGACATAAAGCTTCACCATCCTTGGCTCCAAGGTGCAATCTGATAGGATGAATGTAAAATAGCACCGCCATTTTGGGGGAAAGTTCAGTTTTGAAAATATGAACATATATTCACTGTAAAAGCCAAGCAACCCCACTCAAAGATGGTTTGTCCTGTGTGAAAAGTCAGCTAGGCTATGATGCCCAGCTACTGGTCAAACAGCACTCTAGATGTTGCTGCTGCAGACGTGATTCACCTCTACAACAGGCAAGTTCACTTCAACTCAAGTAAAGAGAAGTATATTAAAAAATGTGGCTAGGCTTCATACAATTATTTTAAGGTCATTACAGTGCAAACAAAGGTTTCTCAGAGAACAACAACTGCCTCAAGATTATTAAAACAAAAATTTTAAAAATCTGCCTGAGTTTCCAAGGTGTTTGGGCTGCTCCACAGATTTCCAAATTGTCAAGTCCCATAAGCCAACCACATAAAATCCTTTCCCTCTCACTCCTTTCATGCATTTACTTGGACTCCTTCTCATTGCACACATCTACAGACATCCTGATGGTTACGTCTCTGGAAAATCCTCAGAGAAAATGGTCACAGAAAAATCTACACATGCACATTAATAGCAGCATTATTCATAACTGCAGAAAGAGGAAACAACATAATTATTTACCAAGTGATAAACAGAAAAGTGAAAATTAAATATTCCTCAGTAATAAAAATGAAAGCATTAAAGAGGACAAACACAAAAGACTACATATTGCATGACTCCATTAATAAGAAAGTTGACAAATGATCAACCTATAGGTACAAAATAATACAATGATAGGTGCTTAAGTTGGAGATTAGAGGCAAGCTTTGTTTCTCATACTTTGGACATGTTGCTAGGAGAGGCTATTCCTTATAAAGTGATGTCATACTTGGAAAGGTGAGGAAGACTCCTACAGAGATGGACCAACATGGTGACTGCAGCAATGGGCTCAAGTGTGTGAGAGATGAGGAGGATGGGACAGGGTTCAGGTTTGTTGTTCACAAGGTCACTGTGAGTTCTACTCCACAGTATCTAACAACATTATGATGAGATGCAAGGGGGGGAGGGGGGTGTTTGCATATGAACAAACGTTAACAGTTTAGAGAATGATCGAGTTATTCTAAAATTGTGTCGCTGTTTTTAGAGGCCACTGAGTCAGCTCTGACTTCTGTACAAGACAGGGAAGGATGGCCTGGTCCTGTGCCACCCTCACAGTGCCTGGCTAAACAATCTGCTGGATTAACTAGAAAGCACTGCACTGTGCATCCGAAAGGAGATCATTTTATTAATGTGTAAATGTATAAATTATACATCTGAGGAGTAGAAGGGAAAGAACTGAGGAGCACCACAATGCCACTTCCATAACGAGCTAAGCTGCTAACAAAAGGCATGCAGTTCAAGCTGATGAGCTAACTCCATGTGAGAATGCAGAGTAAGCTCTTCCCTTGCGACCTACTGCCTCTGAAAACCCACTGGATGGTCGGCGATGAGTCAGTTCCATCTCAACAGCACATAACAACAAACAACACAACTCCTCTGAAAGGATGATGGATGGATGCGCAGATGACGCTAACTTGTCCAAAGACTCACAGCTAACTGATCCAGACACAACCTCAAAATTCAGTGTTTCAAAACTCTAACAGAAGCACTGGATGTAATGCATATATTCAGTTTAACCTGGAAGGATAAATCTAGTCCAAAACTGTGGCAGTATATGGGACAGACAGACAGAGTCTCTTAAAAATGGAAGTTATATTACAATGAAAAAATAAATTATGAAAAAGAAAACATTTAAGAGGAAAATATTTACAGATGAAGAGTGAACACAAAAATCCAAACAGGATAAAACTCAGATCTTGTTCATTAATTCATTACTAATAGAAAGAAAAAAACCAAATTAACTCAGTAAGTGAGGAGTGTTCAAACAAATTAAATTTGGCAGTCTGTCTCCCTGGAAAGAGTGTGTATCCTGAGCCAGATCTGCTGGAGTTCAGACAGATTTAGAAGACTCCCTGTTCTGCGCCGCCGTCAAGTCAGAACCAACTGATAGCTGACCCTCCAGTAGGTTTTCAGAGGCTGTAAATATCACAGGAAGGCACAGCCCATTCTTCTCCCTTCGTAACACTGATCAACACACTGTTGGTTTAGCCCAGGTTTACTAGTCAATCTGTAGTTTATAGAAATTTTTCTCCAACCAGAATGCACTGGCTGGTGAGCAAAGGTAGTTAATTTCTTTTGAAAGTTGTATTTTCAAAGAACATTAATGTGCATAAATGATGTGCCTGACACACTGGTTTACATCTGAGACTTGAAATCACCTGAATACTAAATCTCTTCTGGAAGAAAATAATAAACTGAGTACCAACTACTGAAAACTGGAATCTGGTCTATAGTTTATCGAGATTCTGCCACAACAATTAATTCATCACACTTGAAGTCTGAGGGTCGGCGAAGGAAAGGAAGACTCTCAAGTAGGTGGACTGACAGGGTGACTGTTGCAATGGGCTCTTGTGTGTCAGAAAGTTAGGATGGCACAGGACAGAACAGTGTTTTCAGATTTTTTGTTCATAGGGTCGCTGAGTCGTACTCAAGTTGATGACACCAACAACAAAGTCTTTTCTCAGAGTCTCGTCTTTGTTGAATACTCCTTGAAAATTGCAGCTTGTATTTTGTTTTAAAAAGTAGATTGAATGTGCGTAGGGATCTGCAAATATAAAAAATGTCCTGCCCAGAACACAACCATTTTTAACTCTTATTTCATAGGTTTCAGAGTACTGTGAACATTAGTTCATTTACTACACAACAGCTTGAGATGACAACAGAATACATGCTTTTGTTCATTTTCAGATAAAAAATACAGTGAGTTATCAAATTTATAATTAGAAAAAGAGATGCTATTAATAAAGAGATTGGCTTGGATTAGATACTTAAATCTTTGGTCTTCAAATCCAGTCGTTCCTTCCATGTTTGATATTACAAATGTCTAAAAGGCCAAACTAAGAACACATATTTCCACTAAGAAAATCAATTATTATCTTTTTAGTTAGATAAAGTCCTCTAGGAAACAAAAAGTTAATAAGCTTAGAGAAAAATGGTATCAGGGCAAACTAATAAGAGTAAATGCTCAGAGTTTAGAAACAAAAAAGAAAAGAACTCTAAAAAAACAACATGAAGGCAGGTTGTTGTTGTTTGTTGTTGCTGTAAAAGATATCTTGCTTGGAAAGGTGGAAAGGAAGGTCAACAAAATGGACTGTGACTGTTAACGGGCTCAAGTAAATTAAATGAGAGACAGATCATTAGGATGACAGATCATTAGGATGACTCTGTTGCTCACAGAGTCTTTATGAGCTGGAATCAACGGATAGCATCTAACAATAACAACAGACTTTCATTTCTTTTGGATATATATACCTAAGAGTAGAACTGTTAGTAGAGTTCTTACTCTCAGTTTTCTAGTTGAACTCTAATTTTGCCCTGATCTATTTTATCTATTAGCAGGTTCATTCTTTTTGATAAAAAATTTTAAGAGTTCTCTACCAAGATTCTAATATGAGATACTTTTTTGTTTTCATTTACAGGTAAATTTATTTGTTTCCAAACTAAACTATTAGTCACTAGTCTCTCCTGATAGGCAGCTCTGGTGGCCTAGCACTAAGGATCTGTGCAGTCAACCTAAAGGCACGTAGCTGGAACCCATCAGCTCCTCTGCTGGGAAAGATGGGCCACAGTCTCTTTCCATTGAGATTTACTGCCTCTGAAAACCCACTGTAGGGTCAGCTATGAATCAGTTCTGACTCCATGGTACATAATAGCAAAAATAACAACAGTCCCTCCTGACAACATGTCCAAAACATGTAAGATAAAGTTTCACCATCTTTGCTTCCAAACAGCATCCTGGCTGCCATTTCTCCAAGACATATTTATTCTTTTGGGCAGTCATTTCAGTACTCATCTCCACCACAACCCAAAGGCATTGACTCTTCTTTTGTCATTTTTATTCACTACCCAGCTTTCAGATACAAAGAAAGCAAGTTAAAATATTACGGCTTGCTTCAGGTACACCTTAGTCTTTAAAGTGATATGACCGCTCTTCAGCATGGTAGAAACGATCTTGACAACAGATTTTCCAAATGGCACAAGGCTTTTGATCTCTTCCTGATTGCTGTTTATTATAGGAGTAGACTATGGATCCAAATAACATGAAATAACTGACAAGATAAACCTCTATCTATCATGATGTTGCCAACTGGTCCACTGGTTGAGGATTTCTGTTTGATGTTAAGATAAAATCCATACTGAAGGCTGTTGTCTTTGATTATCTGCAGCAGGTGTTCCAAGTCTTTATTTTCTACAAGCAAAATTATGTCATCTATGTAACATAGATTGTTCAATGAGTCTTCCTCCAATTCTGACATCACATTCTTCATTTAGTTCAACTTCTCCAATGATTTGCTCAGCGTACAGACTGAACAGATATGGAAAAATGATACAACTCTGACACACATCTTTCATGATTTTAAACCATGAAGTGTTCCTTTGTTTTGTTTAAACAGCTTCTCAGTCTAGATACAGGTTTTGCATGAGCACAATTAGGTTTTCTGGGATTCCCATTCCTTTTTTTTTTTTTTTTTTGCTAAGCAGATAAATTGGTTATTTTTTTTTAAGGTGTATCTGATTGGTTTTTTTGTTTTGTTTTCAATTAAAAGCATTTTATTTGGGAAAAATATCAACTTGGTGATTCTTCCAGTGTATTTTTTAAATTAATTTATTTTTCATTTCCATGAACATCTACAGAGATTTTGGAATTCCATTCATTCATTGTTACACTTTTCTCCCCCCCCCCCCCCCCCCCCCCCGCCGTTTGCTCCTCTCCTTGAAAAGCAAAAGAAAAACTCCTTCATTGGTACACAATCTCCCCATACACACACTCCCCAA
>NW_006399777.1:14049577-14067670 GCF_000299155.1 Elephantulus edwardii | reverse complement strand
CAACCCCACCCTCACCCCAAATATAATCCACTCTGCAACCCTCATTCCGTACTCTTATAATAAACATAATGCCCTAAAATATAATACTTTTAAACTATTCTCTCCCATTCTCCTTAATGAGAGCCTTAATTTATGAACTCCACAATTAAATGCCTTTGCATAGCCAATAAAACACAAGTAATCTTCTTTCTGGTTTCCTCTGCTTTCAGCCAAGATTTATCTGATATCAGCAATAAGATCCCTTGTGGCAAAGACTCTCCTGAATACAGCTTGGCTTTCTAGCAGTTCCTTGTCAATGTACTGTTCCAGTAATTTAAAATAATCTTTAGTAAGATTTTATTTCATGTTATTTTAGTTTCATAATTTCCATATGCTGTTGGATCACCTTTTTTCAGAAAGGGAACACACATGGATTTCTTCCAGCCAACAGGCCTAGCAGCTGGCTTCCAAATTTCATGGCACAGACTACTGAGTACTTACTTCCAGGGCGGTTTCTGTTTGTCGAAACACTTCAATTACTGGTGTCTTATTTTTTGCCAATGTCTGTAGTGCAGATTGACTTTCTTCCTTCATTGCCACTGGTTCTTGATCATGTGCTCTTCCTGAAAGGGTCCAGTGTCAACCAATTCTTTTTGGTAGAATGACTCTATATTCCATCTTCCTTCCATGTTTCCTTCATTATTCAATCATTTGTCCATAGAATCCTTCCATTTTCTAAGTTGAGGATTGAATATGGTCTTCAGTTGTCTCAGACAGAGAAATCTGAACATGATCTTCTCTTGATTTTCTAACTCCAGTTCTTTGCATATTTCATTATACTTGGTTCTATCTTCTCAAGCTGCCCTTTGAGATCTTTTGTTCTGCTTTGTAACTTCAGCATTTCTTTCATTTTGGCCTCTCTAGAATTTGTACATTCTAGTACAAGTTTAAATGTCTCTTCTGACATCCATTTTGGTCTTTCCTTACTTGTCTTTGTAAAAGCCTTCTGCTTTCTTCATGGACTGTATTCTTGATGTCATCCCTCAAGTCATCTGGTCGTCTGTCATTAGTGTTCAATGCATCATACAGACTCTTGAAATAGTTTCTAAATTCAAGCAGGACAGACCCAAAATCCTATTTTTGTCCTTGTGGACTTGTCTTAACTTACTTCAATTTGAATTCACACATGAGTAATTAATGATCTGTTTCAGAATCAGCTTCTGGTCTTATTCTTTGTGCTGATAGGGAGTTTCTCTATCAAGTCTTGCCACAAATGTAGTCAACCTGATTCCTATTCTAAGTCTACATGTAAAGTCACAATTTATGCTTTTTTAAAAAAAGGTATCTGCAGTAAGTAAGTCATTGATTGTAAAGAATTCTACAACCAATATCCAGCCTCATTCCAATTATTAAGGTATCTTAGTTGCACGGTGGAGAACAGTTGTATTAACAGGTCCTTTGTATACATATGGCTAATACCCTACCATTCACAACACAGTACTTAAGAATAGAACTTGAGGGCAGCTCTGGTGGCCTAGTGGCAAGGATCTGCAACTACAATCCCAGAGGCACACGGTTCGAATCCACCAAATACTCTGCCGAGGAAGGAGGGACAATCTCCTCCTGTACCAGTCAGATCTGATTTGACAGTACTCACGCAAAAATAATAAAATAAAATTAGAAGAAAAAAAAAGATTAGAACTTGAAACTATGAATGCAACACCATTCTTAAATTTGTCATTCCTAGCATAACAGATTGTATGACTGAGTCAAAGTGGCCCATACAAGGCTCACTAATGCCTAGGATACCAATCTTCATGTGTTCCATTTCATTTTTTACTATTTTTCCAGATTTATACTGTGTACATATACCTTATTAATGGATGTTTGAAACTTTTTCTCTTCATTTTTTAATGTGTTCTAAGCTGAGAAGCTCCACTACCACTACTTTATCTAACCAAGTTCCTCTGTTGTTCTTAGGCTTTTCAAAGGCCTGCAGAAGTGAATGGCCAATTCTGCTTCTTGTTGTTGTTGTGTGTTGTTATGTGCCGTCGAGTCGTTTCTGACTCCTAGCGACCCTATGTACAACAGCCCTAAACTCTGCTCTGTCCTGTGCCAATCGCACTGTCTCTGACACTCCCATCCCAATTATCCCAGTCACTGACTCAATCCACCTCATAGAGGGCCTTCCTCTCCTGGGCTGTCCCTCCACCCTCCCAAGCATGATGTCCTTCTCCAAGGACCTGTCTCTCCTCACAACATGTCCAAAGTATGTAAGACGGAGCCTCAGAATCTTTGCCTCCAAGGAGCCACCCGATTTAACCCTTTCCAGGACAAATCTGCTTGTTAGTCTGTCTTAATCTAAAAGCTCCACTGAAACCTGTCAATCAGAGGTGACTCAGAGTATTCTGGTGGCATAACTTCCAGCATCACAACAACATGCAAATTACGCCTGTATAGCAAGCTGACAGAATAAGTTCTGTACTGATAACCGCACACTATAAGCAAACAAGCATACACATATATTTACTATAAGCAGCAATATGTTCACCACACCCCTAATACAGCAATCTGACAGACAAGGGCTATGCTCATAAGAGTAACTGTAAAACAAGCATACAAATAAATATCATAAAACAAATAGGCATGTCAATGGAAAATAAAAGGGGGGGGACATATGGGACAATGTATCTGCCAATTCAACAGAAGACTAAAGTTGGAATGCCCAATCAGTTCAGAGTTACTTTTCATCTGAGAGGTGGCTAAAGGCCCAAGATGTGAGCCAGGTCATGTGTGAGCCAAGTTACGGGTAGCACCTTTTCTGATGGGGGGGGGTGCTAATTGTAGGCCAGGTGTGACACACTCCACAGATTCAGAGAACACTTTGAGAGCTGCCAGCTTCAGAAATAAAATGGCATGTGTGTAGCCTGAAAATAGAACTGCATCTTACAGAGGTTAAGGGGAGAGGAGCACTGCCCAACACCTACTTGGGGTGGGAAAGGAGAACAAAAGGGGAGGCTGGACCTTTTCAGCAGTGTGGATACTGATGCTGCTACAGGCACCCTGCCCTCCTGGGTTCTTGAGGTTCGTGGAAAGCTGTTCAGGATGTGTACTGTTGACAGTTCTGTGTTCTCATTTTAGATTTGAGAGGTCTAAATCTCTAGCTAAGGGGTGTTATTCTGCAGACTCCATATCTATTTTCTTCTAGATTAACACGTTCCCACACACTTTTAAAATTGATGACCCTGCTTAGAAACACATTTGCCGTCATTTGCGGCAACCTCACAGGGTATATTAAAGGCAGGAGCTGGTTTGCAATTGAAAAGTGAGGAAATAGTAGTTCTTGAAAGCATTTTAAGCTCAGGTACCCACCAAAAGACATGCAAGAATGTTCTCTATAGTTTTATCTCACACAGAAATGTCCACAGCAACTTTATCAAATAGTAAAACAAAATATCACAACTGTCCATGCATGAAAGAATGAACACAAATATTTTTTTAAAAAAAGATACATATTACAATATGGATGAACCTCATAGACAATATAATCAACAAAAAATGATGACTACAGAAATTAAATTGGGTAACAGGGGTTAGAACTGCAACATATGAGAACTTGGAACCTGACTACACAGGTGAATATTTGCCAACCTTACAATAACTATAGTATATGTATTAATATGTTACAATATAATTAAAAAAGTTGTCATAAAGTATTAGTTATTGGTACCTTTCATCAACACAGTAAAACTCCCTATAATAATTCAAAAATGTAAAACTACTTCAATACCTTATCCATGGTTTTTAAAATGTTATTTTACATGGAAGTTCACAGTGGATTGAATAAAAATTATCACAAAAATACATATTTCAAATGGCTCTGAAATTTCTATCTTAATTTGCTGTATACCCACAGGGTAAAGCATAGTGACGTTCAGGACAGTATCTAACTTGCTACAACCTTTCTGACATCTTCTAGAAATACAGTAATAATTAAATCTAAGCTTCCAGCGAACAGAAGAGGCAATTTGCTGAGAAAGAAAGAAATGGGGAGGTCAGACAGTTAAAAGAAAGTAAATGCTCTTTTTAAAAAAACTAATTGCTATGCTGAATGAAAAAGAGCTAACTAGGACAACTTAAGGGAGCTTTGTGATGATCTAAGGGACAGGAAGATGCACTGCCAGGCCAGAGGACAGAAATCTCCCGCAGTGCCAGTTACAGCCTCTCAAAGCTCAATGAAGGGTCAACTATGAGTTGGTTCCAACAAAAACAATGAGGGGTATTCCTGAGGACCAATAAGAATAGGCTTGTAGAACTTGAATTTTTTCAGTGGTCCCAATGTTTAGGAGATTTTTCTCCAGTTTTATTCAGAAGGTACTAAGAAAATTCAGACTCAACCAGGTATAAACATCAGAAAGCAAAATGATCTGCAGTCTGATCTGTGGTTTTCTCTTAGTTTGGAGAGATAAAATTAAGATACGAAAGTGCAAAGCCATAGGATGACCAACAATACCAGGGAAACACTCACTCCTTATAGTAACAAGTCAAAAAGGTCAAAACAGTAGCATTTGCTAAAGGATAAAGCCCTTGATGAAGGCAGGAAAGGGTAAGAAAGGAGAATTACTGGAAGGAAATGGGCAAAGTGGGGATTATACTGTGGTATACTGGTGGTAGTAGTTAGATGTCCTAAAGTGTAGAATACAAAATGTGTATGACTGCTTAACTGAAACATCAATCTGCTTTGTAAAGAGGTATGAGGCACTAGAAGTCTCTAAATTAGCAAAGAAAGCTGTCAAATAAAGGTCAACAAGATATGCAGAAATTCACAAATAGATCTCCTATGGCAAAATACCATTCCTTATTATTTTAAGAAATGAAAAGACAACTTAAATTTCCACAAAATCATCTAAAAGAAGCACCCAGTTTTATGAGCCTTTATAAAAAATCTTTATACAGGCAAAATATCACCCTATACATCAATATATTGACCGTAAACAAAAAAAAAAAAATTCCTATTTCTAGACTCTGTCTACTTTTTCTTAAAATGAAAATGGTCAGCAACTATATGCAAAAAATACATAAAGCAATAGAGAAAAAGTATGGCTGAAGAACCAGAATAAAAAATGTAACAGTAATAAATCTCAAAGAAAAACACAGTATCAGCATATTTTAAACTATAACAAAATGATCTCAGTAAAATAGATCAACTTTAATCCTACTGAGTTACTGCTGAAAGGCTGAAACTCCAACAATTTTATCTAACCATTTTTTAACAAAAACTGTAGCTACAAGATAGCTACAGGGAGTCTAGAGAAGAGTTCAAAAATCAGTACTGCACTTATATCATTATACCCTAGGAGAAGATCCATGAGAGCATCCACAAGTCATTAAGATCACTAAGTCTCTCTGGTTTAATTCCCTATCTGCCAACCGTCTTCCAAATTTAAGTGACTTTTCATATAGAAATTCAGCATCCAAACTACCAATTTATGTGCATTTTGAAGCCCACAGAATTGAGGACCATTGTTGTTGGTGTTGTTGCTGTGTAACCCTGGGTCAGAAGCAACCCATGGTAGACCCTTCAGAGGGTTTTCAGAGGCAGTAAATTTTGAGGGAAGAGTCTGGCCATCTTTCTCCTGTAAAGCAGTTAGTGGATTTGAACTGCAAACCTTTGTGCTGAAGTACAATTCCTTACAACTAAGCCACTAGAGCTCCTAAATGTGGCACCCAGTCTGGCAGCAACATCTCAGCTATCTCATTCCAGAACTATGTGTTGTTGTTTGTGTACCATCAAGCTGGATCCAAGCCATTGATGATCCTCTAGCAGGTTTTCAGAGGCAGTAAATCACTGGGGAGGAGCCTGCCCATTTTTCTCTCAGGACATTCAAACTTTGTGTTAGCAGCACAATTTCTTACCAATAGCCACCAGAGTTCCCCTAGGGTACACTAGCTAGGTTAAAAAGAGATGTTTACTTGTGGTTTGTTTATTCACTACTCAAGGGCATTCTTGTGTAGATCATAATAAATTACTAACAACATGGAGAATGGGACTTCCAAAACACTTTATTGTGCTCATGTTGTTGTTAGGCACCAGTGAGTGCACACTATGACTCACAGTGACCCAGCAAACAATAGATCTGAACTTGGACCTATTCTTTCATCCTTACCATCTCTGATACATTTGAGCCTACTCTAACAGTCAATGCCAATCCTCCCAACAGTAAGGATTTTTTCCCCTTGATGTTGAGAAGTAATTTACATTGAAAATTGTAGCCCTTGATCTTCTACAGCAAGGTTCAAGTCCTCCTTACGTTCAGTGAGCAAAGTTGTATCATTTGCATAATGCAGGCGGTTGCTGGGTCCTCCTCCAATCCTGATGACACATTCTTCATGAAGTATGGCTTCTCAAATAATTTGTTCAACATACAAACTGAATGGGTACAGGGAAAGGACACAGCTCTGATGCACACCTTTCCTGATTTTATACCAGGCAGTATTCCCTTGCTCTGTTCAAACAGCAGCCTACTGGTCAAAGTACAAGTTTCACATGAGAACAATTAAATGTTATGAAATTGTCATTCTTTTCAACATTAGCTAGAAATTGTTAGGATTCACACAGTCAAATGTGATCATACAGGGCCTATATAAAGAAGCAATCAAGCAGAACTAGGGATTACTGCAAGGTTTAAAATCAAGAAAAGGTGCGTCAGGGTTGCATCTTTTCACCATACCTATTTCGTTTATACAAGGAGCAAATAATAAGATAAGCTAGACTACATGAAGAATGTGGCCATTAGGATTGGAGGAAGACTCATCAACCACCAATATTATATAGATCACTCAACTGTGGTTGCTGAAAGCTAAGAAGACACAAAGCACTTAACAATGAAGACCAAAGCCGGCAGCCTTCGGTATGAATTACACATCAGCATGAAGAAAACAAAAATACTAACAACTGGACCAAGAAGAACAATAATAATAATGACGGAGAACAATACACCCAAGATTTCCTTTTATTCAGATATATAACCAATTCATGGAAACAGCAATTAAAATATGAAATTGTGTATAGTTGTACTGGGCAAACATACTGCAAAAGACAGCAAGCAAAGCTGTCACTGTGAGGATTAAGGTGTGCCTGACCTAAGCCATGGTCATTTCAATTCTCTCCTATCCACATGCGTCTGTACAACCGGGAAAAGTTAAGGGCAGGGATAATGAAACTTCACCTCACATACTTTGGGCATGTTGTCAGGAGGTGGCAGTCAGATCCTCCACAAGATGGGCCACCACAGTGACTGTGCTACACTAGGCTCAAGGATGGCAAAGATAGTGAGGATGATGCCGAACAGGGCACGGTTTTGATCCGTTCTTCATAGTGTTAACTGAGTTAGAATCGACTCAACGGTACCTCCCAACATATGCATGCAAAAGCTGGACAAAAAAATGACTGAAGAACTGATGCCTCTGAATTATGGTGTTGGCAAATATTAAATACATCATGGCCTGCCAGGAGAACAAACCTGTGAGATGAAGCTTTATCATCTTTGCCTCCAAGAAGCACTCTAGCTGCACCTTCTCTAGGACGTATCTGTTTGTTGTTTTGGCAGTCCATGAAATATTCAGTATTCTTCTCCAGCATCAAAGTTCAAAGTTACAAGCAGGGGGTGGCAGAGGGCACAACAAGGAGCAGATGATGAGATACTGATATAGAGTGTTACTCACTAGCAACTGCATTTCATTCATTCTAAAATGTATATTTATAAAATATCTGAGATACATCTCACGGTCAACATCATTTTATAACTGCATTGACTAAATACTAATTAGGTACAGCTGTCATCAGTTAATTCCTGAACACAGTCAAAGCTTTCACATTGTTATAATCTGAATTACAAGTGTGCTGTACAAGATCCCTTATGGCAACTTCTAACCACATATATGTTCATGGAACCACCTGGAAAGGTACCAGGGGGGAAGCAAGCACTGAGAGGCTGCAATCCCAACCAGCAGCACAGCCTGCAGCCCCCAAGTCTCAGCTGTCTGGTGCTTGCCCAGCCCAACAGCCCTGCCAGGACAATACCTTCAGAGACACACTGGGTTGCCTCAATTTAGCTCTGATCCATAAAGCTTCAGATTCTGATCAGGCTCTCTGGACAGAGGCAGCCAACTGCAGGTCCAAGTTAGCAAAGTCCCTTTCCCGCTATCACACATCCCCCGGCTCTGGGTGCTAAGGAAGAGCCAGGACAGGTTACACAGAGGTTAGTTACTCTGATTTATGTGCATCAATCAGACAGATACACACACACTCTCTCTCACACAACTATATATGACGTTCAAACAACATGCAGATCATATAATGTCCTATTTCATGGAAAAGTTAGAAAAATTTAAATTAGTAAACCAAATACTACTGCTAGCAGTAGTCTCAATTCTGTATCTGCTCGCAAAATAAAATAAAATGACTTACTTATGAATTATGAAAATAACCATAAATACATGGCAGTGCACTATTTGGTTGCTAAGGCACATAAAACTGTGTATGCCTCATTACTGAGATACATACAAAAGACAGCCTGGTACATGTGAAGCAACGCAAACGAAGGCAGAAGAAATTGCCAAGTCCCTGAGAAAAGAAATTATTTCAAAGCAGAGTGACTGGTGCAGCCAATTATGAACGACACAGTACTATCTTAAGGCCTATGATTCTTTCTTAGAATATATATAATAGTGGCATTTCTTCTACTACAGCAACTCAGATTCAATGAAGTACGTTTTCAAATATCAGAATCATTTCTTCTCTGTCTTCTCTCCAGTCCTCCCTGTCAAGGTGGCACCACTAGCCACTACCCTGGGGATCAACCCTCTTCCTTCACCTAAGTGCTCTATCTCCAAAATACTGCTCTGCCTTCTATTATACAACAGTTTAAGGTACTATCATTTGATTTCCTGGATACTGTCTCAACATCTTAGTCCTTCTCTCTTCTAATCTGCAACACTCTATATCTCATATTCACACAAGAGCCAAAGTAGGAGCTCTCAGTCTTGATACCACTGTATTTTGAACTATAACACTTTGTTGAGGGAATATTCCCTGGCCTCTACTTACTTGTGCCACTGTAGCACAAGCCACCACCACTCGACCCCAAGTTGACTCCAAACCTGCCTGCAAACATTGCCAGGTGTCCCAGAATGGGCAAAAATCATCTCCAGCTAATAACACTGAGCTTGAGGGGTATTTTAAAAATGTTCTTCCAACTTATAATTCCCCAAAGGTTTCTCATTTGACTTACAATTAAATCTACACTCCTTAGAATCCTCACAATCTCAAACACAATCTAAGCAGTGCAGGCTCTGCTTGCCTCTCCAATCTCACAAATGGCACAAGACTCTTCACCATCATTGCTTCTACGGAGAATGCTGTTTGCACTTCCTCCATGACACACCTGTCTGAATGGTGGAAAACTTGTGAAAAATGAAATGGGACGCATGAACACCAACATTCTGGGCATTAGGGAGCTGAGACAGACTCACTTTGACCACTATGAATCAGACCAGGAATGAAAAATAGAAGACAAATGGTGGTGTAGTCATAATTAAAAATACAATTTCAAGTTCTGCCCTAAGTACAATTTGTGAGTGACAGGATATTATCCATACACATACAAGGAAGGTCTGGTAATATGACTATTATTCATACACACACACACACACACACACACACACGTCAATAACTAAAGGCAAAGAAGAATAAACTTTGAGATTTTTACCAAATTTTACAGTCTGAAATTTACCACATATACAATCAAGACACATTAATGATAAGTGGTGACTGGAAAGCAAAATTACGTGTTCCTCTTAAGGCAGTAAGTAAAAGCTAAAAGTGGGTCTAATGAATAGGCTAATCTTGTTATGCAGGGAGTTACTCACTGGGCTGCTAACCACAAGATTCACAGTTTGAAATCACTAGCTGCTCCTCCTCTCATGAGAAAGAGATGAGGCAGTCTGCTTCTGTTACGATTTACAGCCCAAAGCTCTGACACAGGAGGGTCAGCATAAGTCAAAATCAACGCCACAGCAAAGGCGCAATTAGGATAAGGCCATTTTCAGATAGCTGTAATATCTCTAACATAAATATTACTGATTTCTACTTTGGGCATGTTGCAAGAAGGGGCCAGTCCTTGGAGAGGGACATCATGGTTGGAAGGGTGGAGGGACAGAGAAAGAAAAGAAGATCTGCGATGAGATGCGATGAGAGGAGGTGTGTTACAAGACAGGAAATTTGGCACAAAATAGAGTAGGTTTTAGGGTTGTTGTACATAGGGTTGCTATGAGTTGCAACTGACTCGAAGGCACATAACAACAACAACTGGTACAAAACTACAAATACAAAGCCCATCTTTATAATAAAAAACGTTAATTTTTAATTCAAGGCACCTTTATAACTAGAACTAAACCCACCACCACTGAGTCCACAGGGACTCACATGGTTCTCCATCAAGTTCAGGACAATGTCGCCTCCTTCCATGAAGGGACTTCCCATCTCTCTCCAATAGTCTCCCAAAGGCAACCTGCTACTGCAGGTACTACATCCACAGCAATGCGTAGCATCCCTGGCATAACTGATCATTAAAATACAAGTGTAAGTAAATAAAAACGTAACTCTAGACAGGAGGGAATGAGGAAAGGAAGAGCAATGAGTTTGCAAGAAATTAGGGAACCCTGTTAGGTTACCCGGCGTAGCAACTCCCTGCAACCCTGACCAATCATGTCCGCATCTTCAGAGTCTCTGCTGTGTCTAAGTCCATCTTCCCAACCACTGTTCCAATCTAGGATCACTGAGGAGAAGGCCAACTACGTTGGGTCATGATGCAGCTGCACCATGCTTCAGGCACAAAACAGCAAGAATTGTGTTTTAATATCATTATACACAAAGTGAGTAAGTAACTCCCTGTAGAGGCTCGATACATCTTTCATGACCAATCCATTAAGTTAAATGGGAATATTTTAGAATCCTTTTTGTGAAATAAATAAGTCAACATACACACACAGACATAGCATATAAAATTGCATGGTCTACCTAAATATCAATAACTGTGTTTGGTCTGTTAATGTGCTAGATCCATAAAGTCCATTCCAATTCACAGGGACCCTATAGTAGAATGGCCCCATAGCTGTTTCAAGTCTGTAATATTCATGGGACGAGATCTTTTTCCTCTGTGGAGCAGCTGGAGGATTCAAATCACCTTCTCATTAAAAATCAAGCATTTAATCCCTATGCTACTAGAGTTCCTAGACTGTTTCAATAATCCACGAAAGCGTGGATTATTTTAATAGATAGCTGAGGATGCTCTCATTGCCAATTTACTGAATCACACAGGAGGAGACGGCCCACTTCCGTCCCACGAAGTCGCGGTTGGATCCGGGTCGCCTGGGCGGTGCCGTCTTTCGATTGGCAGCACAACTCCCCAGAGCATAGTCCATCAGAGAAGACGGCTGAGGAGAAGGGCAAAAGGAATCTACTGACAATATGCCTTGGCCTCTCAAAACTGAAGGCTTTCAGGCAAAAAAAATCCACATTATCTGAGTCAAGAGTTGATGTCATGATTACGTTGCTCCACTGCTGTGGAATCCATGTCAATTCACAGTGGTTGACTCCTTTCACATTTCCAAGGATCTAAATCCTTATGGGAGCAGATAGTGGATGGATTCAAACCTCACAGATTACACATTACGGGCAGATATTTTGGAAGCTAGCTTTCTAGTCAAACACAAAATTTTACAGATGAACAAAACCACCCAGAGACGTAACGATGTAAATAAACGTATTCCGCTAATTAGTTGCTGCTGTTGTGTACCATAGAGTCGGAACCGACCCACAGCTGGCCTCTGGCCGGTTTTCAGCGGCAGTTAATCGCACCAGCGGGCAGTGCCCATCCTTCTCCCACTGAGCACTTGTGGCCTCAGACAGTGTCTTCAGGATTGCAGCGCAGCTTCTTGCCACTAGGCCACGAGAGCGCCCTAATTAGTAGTAGCACTCTAATGAAAACTCATCCTCATAGTCTGAACTAGTACCATGCTACCTTTACATTTATAAAACAAGATTTTAAATATGCATGACTCAAAACAATTGAACCATAGTTTTCTTCTGTATAACATTTTTAGGTGGGGGGAAAACACTAAAATATCATCTGAGATCTATTAAAATAAAAACTTGCAGGTCATGTTCTGCTACTAGTATTCAGTCCTACTCCTTTGGTTTATTAATTATACACAAAAATTTAATATACATAAATAACAAATATAATAAAGACATAAAAATGCCTAATTACCAGGGAAACATTATAGTGTCTTTCTAGAAGGCAATACTTTTGGAAAAGGGGCATAGTTTGAAATGTGGCAAACAGTAAGGAAGAAATTGTGGCCTTAACTTTTCTTTCTTAGCTAATTCATCTTCTAGTCAGTCTCATTAATTAATAAGGCATTAACTATGGCTGTTAGCTATCAATTTACACCCAAGTGCATGTACAAATGAACTGGACTACTGTGATTCACATAAGGTTTTCACTGGCTGAATTTTGGAAGTAGATCAGCACACCCTTCCTAGTCTGTCTTCGTCTGGAAGCTCTGTTGAAATCTGTTCATCGGAGCAACAATAATCAAGCCTCCAATGACAGGTACTTACCCACCCTACAAGCTGTTACAGTAGGTTTAAGTGTGTCAGAAATGCTGAGGACCCTGCAGTGCAGGGGAAGGCTCAGACCCGTTATTCCAAGGGTTACCACTAGGAGTCATAATGGACTCAAGGGCACCTAACAACGTAATAATAACTACAAGTTAGGTGCAATGATGAGAAACAAGAATGTAATGAGCCTATGTATGTCAAGTTAGTAGAGGCCCTTTGTGCTGAACACCAAATCAACCTGATAAAGGTTGATGATAATAAGAAACTGGGGGAGTGGGTAGGCCTCTGCAAAATTGACCGAGAAGGAAAGCCCCGCAAAGTAGTCGGCTGCAGTTGTGTAGTTGTTAAGGACTATGGCAAAGAATCACAGGCCAAGGATGTCATTGAAGAGTATTTCAAATGCAAGAAATGAAACCAATAAAGAACTTGGCATATTGCTTTTACTTTTTTGAGGGGAGTGAGGAGCAATAAAATGGAGATTTTATAACAAAAAAAAAAAAGAATGTAAATTCATCGTTCCTCTAGATTTTAATTTTACTTACGTTTTAAAATTAATGCTTTTAGATCTATGCACAAGACAGTATGTTCTCATAAAGAGTCATAAGATTAAAGAAGTTGCCCAAGTTTATACAGTTAAAAGGAGCTGAGTTAAAATCTGGCCCAGCAGTGTGACTCTGCTGCTAGGAACCTACTGGCCAACGGCTTTCTTAGTCACTTATCATGAGATTACACTTCCTTCATCTCTATGTAAACTCTTTAGCAAACAGTGCCTGGTTTGTTGCTCACCAATAACTGGTACACGGTAAAGTAACTGTTTTCCCAAAAGTTAATTTAGGTTATACCAAAATGCTTGTCTGTCAGATACTGTTCTAAAGCTAAGCACCCAAATTAAGACAGACTAGGAAGAAAGATTGGCCATCCACTTCTGAAATTTAACAGGCCTTCAAAACCCTATGTACAATAGAGCACAACTGAACTGCTCTAACCGATATGGCAACTAAGGTTGAGCCCTCAAATTTGGAAACACAAAGGAGGAGAAACAGCTGTATGAGATGGATTGACATAGCAACTGGGGCAATGAGGGTAGGTATGTCCGAGTCAGTGAGACTGGCTCAGGACAGGGCAGGCTTCAGACCTGTTGTATGATCGCTGAGTCATAGGCAACTCAAGGGCACATAGCAACCACCAATGAACTAGAACATAGCTTGGAATGTTCTTCAGCTTTGATATCTTGCATTAAGTCTTAAAAATTTCTACACATTTGCTATTTTGAAATAATCTCTACAACAGTAAAGAAGAAATTCACCTTTTAGTGTCACAAATAAGACTGGAAAGGAGTTCAACTGACAGAATCTCCTGATTTTTAGGATAAAGGAGATAAACAGGTACCCCAACACCCCAAAACTCTACCTTGACCTTTAAACTAATCTAATAATCCTGAAAAGAAACGCCAAGACAGCCAAAAACTGCACAGAAAATATGTAATTATTAATGTTATGTTGATTAGGAAAGAAAGAAACTAAATAATTCTTCTGATTAATGTTCCTGATACAAAAGCAATCAGAACTTGAGGGAATCTTAAGAGGGGAAACGGTACTTCTTACCTTTGGACTTGATTCCTCTAAAGTAGTCTGAACTGTCCACCTTCATTTCATTATCTTTTTGCTTTGTTTTTATCTCACCCAAGAGAATACAATGAAGAGCAGGGACTTCTGTATCTGCTTTGTACCCACACTACTAGATGTGAAGCAGGTATTCAAAATCCCAACAGAGAAATAACACAACTGAGGTCTCCAGAAAATAAAGTCTTAAGACTGCACAACCATTATTTGGCAGAATAATGAAGACATGCAAACAAATCTCAAGTCAAAATGCTAAAGATATATACCTATAATGCAGAAATTAGACTAACAAGAAAAGACCTTTGGAAAGATAGTGTGTCGGACCTTGGGACAATTCTCTTTCAAAAACAAGCAGCTATGCTAGCACAGTCGAAACAGAGTTGCAATGCTAACTTAAAAGTGGACAAAGGCTGTGTAAAGGAAATGGGAAAGATCCGACTGGGATCTTGAAGGACAGGGCATAGTTCAATGTTGATTAATGTTATAAAATATAATTAATCGGAACGATTGTATGAAACACAATGTGAAAGAAAGACAGTGTGAAACACAATGTACAGGAACTTTGCAAGCAAACCAATTAAATAAAAAAAAAAAGACCTTAGGGGACAAAGTTACTTATCATGGAAAGTAATAAAGTCAGGATAGCATAAACAAAAAATTCAGATAAGAATAAAAGGGTTGACTACAAATATTAAAATTGGAATGTAAAACATAGGCTAAATAAGAAATTTCTGAGAAAGGTGTAGAATGAAAACTACATTCATATATTTTGGGGCTATTTTAAGCACAGGTTTAAAACTATGAACATAATGCTTATATTTAAGAAACAAATTTTTTTTTTTTTTTTAAGTAGCCAGTTCAAATTTACCAGCAGCTCCACAGAAGATGGATAATCTCTTGGCCATATAGCACCTCATTGACTATATGGTCGTGGGACAAACATCATGATGATGTTGTTGTTATGTGCCGTTGAGTCGCCTGTGACTCACAGCGACCCTATCAACAATAAATGTAATAGGTGATAGAAGGTGATAACTGTTAACAAAGACAGATTATGTCAACTGTACAGAATGACTAGAACCTAAATATTTAAAAAACTAAAAAAGCAAATATTCAATGCAACTACCAAAGTAAAAAAAAAAGAGTTAATAGTCCAACAGCTTCATTTAGCACGATATGCCCTCCCCTAATTAAAAACTTGGGGAATGTATATATCTAGCTCATTGGACTGTCTTTTGGACATGTTATTTTTACATACACACATATACAAAAAACAAAGACATGGGGAGAAAGGATATAAGACTAATCAAATGTGTGAAGAATGCAGAACCCACAGAGAAGATAGTAGATAAAGCTGAAAACTAGCTTGGGGCCATGTAGAAAATACAGGTCATGAAGGAAAACAATGTAGGAAGAACTGCGAAAATTCGCTTCACAATTCTTTGCCTCACTTATGTTTCTGCATGTTTTGAGAGTTGTGACAATGACTGCCTTTGTTTCAAACTACCTTTGCAAGGATGTTGCATAAGAAAGTCTGAGCTCCGATAGCCTCATCTATAGTGAGCTGTACTGATAAAGCAAAGGCCTGGTCTCTCTGGCAGCTCTAACGTACCAGGAACTGCAAAAAAAGATAGGCAATCTCCTCCTGCACAGTTTATAGTATCCTGTACAACTGGAAGCCCAGTGTTGGTTCAGTTGTGCATCAGTTCTAACTTGATGACAATTAGGAATAGCAGTAAGAGTAAAGGATACAGTGTCTCTCTTAGAACAAAAGGGAGCCAAGCTCACTAACCATTAAAGAAGATTCTAGTCCCCTAAACTTACAAGTCTATGGCTCAAAAACCTGACACAAAGTTGCCTGATACTCAGGCAACTTCTATTTCTAAAACACAATCTTTTTTTACCTCTGACTGAAGATTGTCATGATTTCTATCACCCATTAAAGTGTGGCAGATTAACTTGCTAGTCTAAATGTCTCTGGCCCTTCACAGTTCTTGACAGGCACTAGGCACATACATAATGTTCAGTATAACTGAGATGATATTGTATTTTACATTGTCAAAATGGCTTTTAAAAAATACACACACATATTTAACTATAAAAGATACATTTTAAACATAATGAAGAAGAGTCTACTAAGTAATCATATGGTCCTTAGATGCTATCAAGTGGAGTCACAGCAGCCCTACATGCAACAGATCTTGCTTGTTTGGGTATCATCCTCCACTCTTCCTCTCTACCCATTACATAAATGGTTAAGCCTACTACTGTAGTCATTGTATTAATCTTTTTGAAGGTCTTTCTCTTCTCTGACCTTCCACCTTTCCAAGCCTGATGTGCCCTCTTCCAAGGACTGGCCCCACCTGACAACCTGTCCCAAAGTATGTAAGATCAAGTTTCACCGTTCTTGCCTCCAAGGAGCACCCTAACTACATGTCTTCCAAGGTATCTTACTAGAAAGTAAATGTAGAAGTGCAAAAAGGTTGTTTTTGCTAAGTGCCATCGAGTCATAGACGACTCATAGTGAGTCTATGAATGAGAGACCTGAACACCTGAATAACTTCCATCATTTCTCTAAGTTCATAGAGTTGCCAGAGGCAAGCTATTTTGGAAGTGGATACGACTCCTGCTTCCAAGCTTGTTTTAACTGGGAAGCTTTACCAAACACTATCTACCATGGGTGACCAATATCACATTTGACGCATCAGTGTCACAGCGTTTAGCATCACAGCAACCACGAGTTATCTCTGTACACAAATAGACAAGACAGACCAGTGCTATACCACTCAGAAGGATGTTTGGCAAAAAAACCAATTAAAAACCAGGCCCAAAGGCCGCAGATTAAAATCACCCACCTTTGGCCCGGTAGCATCACTTTCTATCCACTATGCCAAAAGAGCTCTCTATATATTGTTGTTGTTTTTAAGTGCTGTAAAGTCACTTTTATTAATGTCAGATAAAATATATTTCAAGACAAAAATTTTAACTTCACAAAGTCAAATGATAACCAAACTTTTTTAAAAAAATTACATACACATACAGTAAAATTTAACTGACTTAAACGAGAAACAAACACTACCACAGCTACATTTAGGAATTTTAACACCTCTTTCAGCAGCTAACAAAATTAAACAAAAAAGTATGGACTTCTTGTTGTTGGGTGCTGTCGGGTATGACTCACAGCGAACCTTATGAAAAACAGACTGAAATCCTGTCATACCTTATTTCCTGACACATTAGTAGCACCCATTGAGGCAGTCACCATGTCAATCCACCTGGAGGAGGATCTTCCTCTCCTTCACCAACCCTCGGAACAGCCCCTCCTAGCAACATGCCTGGAGTATGTGAGGCAAAGCCTCATCATCTTTGCCTCCAAAATGCACTCTGGCTGCACCCTCCCCAAGACTTATTTGTTTGTTCTTTTGGTTGTCCATCCAAGAAAGATCAGTGCTCTTCTCCAACACCAAAGCTCAAAGGTATCAATCTATCAATTCTTTTTCTGTCATTTTAATATACTGTCTAGTTCTCATATATGCACATGATCGGAAAGACTATGGCATGAATCAAACACACCTCTAACTGTCCTCTAATTGCCATCATTACATTTCAATAATCTGGAGTGATCCCTAACTACAGACTCTCCCAGTGCAATACACGTCCTGATTTCCTGACTGCTGGTACCAAGGGTGTTAATTGTGGATCCAGGTAAGATGAAGTTGCTGACAATTTCCATCTTTTCTATAGCCATGATGTTTCTGATTGGTCCAGTGGTGAGAATTTTTGTTTTCTTGACATTGAGATGCAATC
>NW_006399777.1:14043698-14047542 GCF_000299155.1 Elephantulus edwardii | reverse complement strand
AGTGACTCAGTATATTCCTTCCATCTTCTTTTAATACTTCCTGGATCATTTAACATTCTGCCTAAAGCATCCTTGATTGTAGCAACTCGAGGTTTGAATTTGTTCTTCAGTTCCTTGAGCTTAAGAAATGCTGAACTAGTTCAGCCCTTTTGATTTTCCGACTCTAGCTCCTCGCACATTTCACTGTAATATTTTGCTTTGTCATTCCGAGCTGCCTTTTGGAATCTTTTGTTCAGCTCTTTAGTGTCTTGAATCCTTCCTTGTGCTTTGGCTTCTCTACGTTCCAATGCAATCTTCAGAGTTTCTTCTGAAGATTAAGTCTCAATAAAGCACTAAAATCATACTACTTTTAATTGAATTTGTAGGAAATCAAACAAGACATATAGATAATTTCAAATTTTTAAAAATTAAACAAAACACTTTTAAATAGACTGTGGATCAAAGAAATCACAGAACAAATTATAAACTATTTCCAACTGAATGACAATGAAAATACAACCTATCAAAGTCTATGGAATGCTTACATAGCTCTGGTGGCCTACTGGCAAGAAGCTGCACTGCAATCCCAAAGATACATGGTTCAGATCCACCAGATGTTCTGCTGAAGAAGGAAGGGCAATCTCCTCCTGTACCAGTCAGATCCAATTTGATGGTATACACACGCACAAATAATAACATTTAAAAAAATAAATTATAGGATGCTATAACACTTAAAAGCTTTACAACATTCAATTAAATAACAAGAAAAAATTATCTAAGCAGTTATAAGAAGAGCAAGATAAGCAAAAGTAAACTGAAAGAGTAGAAATCAATGTGCTAAAAAGAAATTAGTAAAGCCAAACAAAGCTGATAGTTTGAAAAAAATCAACAAAAGTGCTACGTCACTATTTATTATTAATAACTATTAATTGTCACTACTTCAGTCAAGAAAACAAAAGCCCATTAAAAACATCAATGATTATAAAGGAGCTATCACTACAGATCTTACAGACATCAGAAGACTAACATGGGAATTTAAAAATCTTCCCAAAAAAGAAAAGCTCAGATTTAGATGTTATCACTCGTAAAATTTAGCAAATATTGAAGAAAATATTAATACCAATGTTACACAAACGCTTTCAATGACAGAACCCTTCTCAATCCACTTTATGAGGCCATCATAATCATAGTATCAACACTTCACAAAGACATAACAAAAACCTAATAAATCAAGATCCTTTTTAAAAAAAAAGTTAAAATCCTTAACCAAATGTTAACTTTTGAAAATAAACACTTATTTATTCATTCTACTACTGCAAGACAAGTTCCTGGATTTTGGTTACTGCAAAGCCAGGCTGTTAAGACTACCTCTGCATGCATGTGCATACTAGTATACAAGTATTACATTTTCTCTTTTCAAGAATATAGAAACCACCAGATTTAAGGTACTTAAACATTTTGACTATATTAATTTGCACTCCCACCAAAAGGTGGATATAGTTATCTCCAAAAAATACCTGATAAATCCCAATTCCTATACCTATGTTTGGCTTTATTATGTTAATAAGGTCATGTCTTAAAAACTATTCACTTGAGATATGAAAAGCACTCAGTAAGCACAGAGGTTAGAAAGCACAGATAGATTCTTACCACTAAGGGAGTCTAGTGGCCCACTGGTAAGAATCTACCCTGCAATCCTGAAGGCATGTCATTCAAATCTACCAGCTGCTCCTTGGGGAAGGATGGGTAATCTCCTCCCATGCAATTACTGCCTCTGAAAACCTGCTAGAGGGTCAGCTATGGTCAGTTCTGACTTGACAGCATACACTAACGGTTTGCTTTGTTGTGTTAACAAGATCATGTCTTAAAAACTAATCACTTTTGAAATATGAAAAGTGCATAGTAGACACAGAAGCAATGGAGCTCAAATAGGGAAAAAGTGATGGAAGCTCAAATAGGGAGTGGTGCTAAATGAAATTTCCAATGGATGCTAGGAAGAATAAGGAAATCAACACAAGGATTTTCTTCCAGGTAGAGAGAATGCCTTCCCTGAGACCAACACCTGTTGTTATGCAGATGACACAATCTTCCTTGCAATGTGGATTACATCTCAATATCAAAAACAAAAGACTCCATCACTGGACTTAGGTTACATCAAGACAGTCATAAAAGATTGAAGTCAACAACTTCATTTACTTAATTAAATCCACCATTAACACTCATGGGAGCAGCAGTTAAGAATCAAAAGCTGAGCTGCACTGGGATAATCTGCTGTGAAGGACCTCTCCAAAGTGCTAAGGAGCAACAATGTCATATTAAAGATTAAAGTGGACCTGATCTAAGTCATAGTGAACAAGAATAACAGAAGAATCAATGCCTTTAGATCGTGGTGTTGGAGAAAAGCACTGGAAATCCCATGGGCTGCTGAAAGTATAAATAAGTCTGTTTCAGAAGGGCAACTAGGGTGCTCTTTAGAGGCAAGGATGGTGAAACGTCACCTTACATGGTTTGGGATGTAGTTAGAAGGGGTTAGTTCTTGAACAAAAACATTATGTTGTGAAAGACAGAGGGTCAGAGAAAGACAAGACGACTCTCCACAAAATGGACTGGCACAGTGACTGTAAACTCAAGTATATCTGAGAATAAGAATGATGCAGGAAAGGACAAGTTTCAGACCCTTTGTTGACTGGATGGTAACAGTAGCATGCCCTACTTTAAGCTTACCTGAATGGCAGGTTCTCTGAAAGAGATGATTTCTCAGGCAGCTTGAAAAAGTAGGGCAACGGGGCCCAGCTCTGCAACCCTAAAATCTCTATGAGTAGGAACAGACTCAAAGGTAGTCACTTCTCTACTAAGAAACTAAGTTCTATTTCCTTAGTGATTTGAATATTCAAGCACACTGCCATGGTGTTGCTCCCAGTTCAACTCAGAACTGATGGTCCATTAGGTTTTGGGAATACCAATGGTAAAGGGAAGAAACTGCCCATCTTATCCTGCCACACAGTTGATAGATTCAAAAGACAGAGACATGTGCTCTTTTTTGGCTGAGCTACCAAGATGCTTTAGACTATGGGTGGCTGTAAATTTTAAGAATAAGAAAACCGTCTGTCCATATGTTTCCTGATGAACCGCCGGGGAATTCGAACTACCCAAGATGGGTCGCCTTCTGATGTAGGTCACCAGAGGTATCCCACCAATTGTATCCTTTAAAATCTGATCTCAAAAGCTCAGCTCAAACTCACCATCATAGGAGTGTAGGCTTGAGACTCATCGCAACCCTCCACTGAGTTTCTGAGGCTGTAATTGTCCCTTGGAACCACTGGTGGATTCTAATCACACGGTCTTTGAGTGAGCAGCGCACCATCTCGCTATGAACTGCGGGACTCGAGCGAGCTCCCTCTACCATCACTTGCTTTAAAACCTGATCACACCAGCTTCAGCTCCAACTCAACCAGTCAGCTGACTCAGGCTAGACCTTTCGCTGGCTTCCCAATGATTGCCCATGTTTCTCCCACGGCCACGGGTGGATCAGAGACACCGACGACGCGGCCTCTTGGTCAGCGCCCACGCCTTGGGTCTGGTTGGCATATGGACTAATGGAACCATAGCTTCTCAAACGCACTGCCATCTAGGCGGTGCCCCTGGGTTTCCATGGCTCTATGTTTAAGTGCCGTGTGTTTTCTCCTGCAGAACCGCCAGTGGATCGGAACCGCCCAAGACGGGTGGCCTCCTAGTTATGCGGCGGCCGGGCTCCCTCTAGTGTCCTTTCAACTTGGACTCACAGCACCCCCTCCGGCCCCACCCGGCCCCTCCAGGCCCACCCTCCAGCCCCCCCCCAGCCCCTCCAGGCCCACCCCCTCCAGGC
>NW_006399777.1:14040463-14043548 GCF_000299155.1 Elephantulus edwardii | reverse complement strand
CCAGGGCTGTAAAGCGTAAAGAAACAGACAGGCCCAAGGGTCTGGCAGACACAAACCTTGCAAAACCTGCAGCACAACTCGTTATGGTCTAAGGCCCTGGAACCTCTAACGTGTGTGTACCCTTTAAAATCTGACCTCAAACACTCAACTAAAACTTACGGACTGACTGACTGCAGGAATGGGCAGGATTCAGATTCCTCATCCACAGGGTCAGTGCGAGCGCGGTAGACGCACAACAATCGCTGGAGCTCTTGGATCAGAAGAGGACTGATCTTCAACCTCCAGGAGGCATGGCCTTTGGATCAGCAGGGTAACGCCCTGCTGGTGTACAGCAAAAAGCCACACAATTCCAAAGTATCGAGGTTCGAGGCCACCAGCTGCTCAGGGGAGAAAGATAACCAGTCTCCTCCCGTGTGATTAACTGCCCCTGAAAGCCCCCGGAGGGCCAGTTGGTTCCAACAACAACAACATCCATAGCTAGTGGTCAGGTGTCCTGCTGTCTGCACCATGGAGGTGGAACTGACTCAGCCCACCCTCCAGGGGGATTCCAGAGGCTGCAAACCTCTGTCCCTGAGAGAGATTGTCCATCGTTGGCCCACGTAGCCGCGAGCTGGCAGTTGAACTGTGTGCAGCTGTGGGACTGACTGCAGCTCCCCAGAGCTCCTTAACTCAAAGGTAAACTGTCCAAACCCACCAGCTACTCCATGACAGAAAGGTGGGCGACCTCATCAGCTAAAACGGCCTTCCTGCAAATAATGTTGCTTCCTGGACTGGTACACCATCCCAAACACCATGACCAAACTTCTACCAGTTCCTACCAGTACTATCACAACTGGTAATCTCAAACTTCTACCAGTAATATCTATCTCTACTTTGCTACTTTCAAAGTAACTATCCTATTCCTAAGAATTTCCTCTCCACAAATTGCTGAACTAATTAACTGTAGGGCAGTTACAATGAATTTAAGAACCTACCTGATACTTAATGACCTAGACACTCTTCGTTACTAAAACAACAGATATTAATCCGTGTAGGAGCCACCTTTACATCTAATGCAAAATCGTTCTATGATAAAAAGATCTTTGCATATGTAGGTTTCTAATCTAGCAGCATAAATCAAGAGGGAGATTATGCTGAGTGAACTAACTCTTGAAAGAGTCTCTAGGTTAGAGACCCATGAAGTTACTCCCACTGTCTGACGGAAAGCAAAGAGCCTAAGTGGCCTCTAGGGTTAAAACAAACAAATAGAAAGCACCACACACACACCCCCACCACCCCTTAGAAACCAGCGCGCGCGCACACACACACACACACACTCACTCACTCACTCACTCACTCACTCACTCACTCACTCACACCCCTGAGGGTGGTTCATAAGCCCAGGGAAGCAGGGTGGTAACAATACACACCTGCAAGGAAATCACTCATGAACCAATGAGACCAACACCTTAACTTCTGTCAGGTTAGACCACAAACAGAAGTCAGCTACAATGTATTAATTCACAATGCTGAGAAATAGAAACTGCAAAGTAATGCACAGGTGCTGTCTAAATAATTTACTTTGTAATAATCTGTTAGGGAGCCACAAAATTAGTATGTCCTGTCTGTTAATAGGTTCTAGAACAAAGCAACAAAGAAAAAAGGGGGGGGAGGGCTGCGTTCTATCTCCCCCCCCAGAATTCTTAAGACATTAAGACCTACAGTATCAATAAGGTTTAAAACTCATTTATATAGATTTAGCAAGTATAAAGTGCTCACTCACACACATCTTGTCAAACAAGCTACCACCACTCCAGGAGAACTGAGAAAAAGCTCAAAGTGGCCTGCCAAAGATTACAAACTTAGATGTTCAAAATAACTTCAAGTCCAGGTCTCTACAGCACTCCCTAAAAGATTTCAAAGAACCATTCAGATAAATCCTATCACTTTATGTGGCAATCAAAATAACAAGTGTCACCCCAGAATATAATTTTCACTACTTCCACAACCTCTTAACAACTGTGAGTTTTGCCAAAACATCACAGCTGACATGGAAACTGGGAAAATTCTGTAAACACAAGAGTTTGGTTGTAAAAATGACCACTGGCAGACCACTTGAATAAGCCTGATTTAATCAAGGTGCTCTTGGAAAATTTACATCGTAAAAACGCAAAGAAAATTTCAACAAGACACCTGTAGGTTTTCCCAGAACTTTATTTGTCTGTAATTCTGCTTGGTAACAAATAATCTATTTTTATTTATTTATTATTTTTTTTAATAAATAAGGCAAGTAAGTAACAGTCTGGCCCTTCCCGTGTTTCCCTAGGGGGCATTTTTTTTTAATCTTAATTGTTCCTCTATTACGATTATGAGACCACAATGCAGTATCATATAATAAAAGTTTTTACTGTCACTGTTCTGTGGAATTCCATAATCCCATATACATCACCCGACAGCATTAGAATATGGTATTTTGGTTAAAAAGAGAACTTGGAAAACAAAAAGGTGGCAGAGTCGCATCCAAATCCAAGCTCAATTACAAGTCACACAACTTTTTTGCCAATCCATATACTCGCAGAAACACGAGCTAGGTGGGCTAAGAAGATGCAAAATACAGTCCCTGATGGGCACAACCAGGGCGACAAAGTAAACTCTTTCCACCCTCTTCACCGACTGAAGCAGCGAAGGAGCCGCTGTCAGCTCACCCCGCATTGTTTTGACACCCCCAGAGTGCACACACAGCTCCCGGGTGTCCCACACGATGGGGGGCACCCCGATTCCCCGCCCTGGAGGACTCGGGAGCGCTTCAAGATGTGGGTGGCAGAGGTGACGTTGACCATCCCCAGCCCTGGACAAGCCTCGGCCCCTCCAGCAGCGGAGGATCCCCCTGGGGGCCCAGGTCCCACTCCCGGCCACGCCAGTTTGCCCAGTTCTTCGCCCCCGCCCCCACCCTGGGGAAAGGAGGGAAAACAACTTTTATGGGTCTCATCTCCGCGGGGGTGGGGGCGGGGGTGGGAATGTGCCAACGAGCGGGGCCGGCGCCCGGGCCTGGACACGCCGCCCGGACGCGGGGAGGCCTCTCCGTCGGGGGCCCCCTGGAGGGCGA
>NW_006399777.1:14024373-14039373 GCF_000299155.1 Elephantulus edwardii | reverse complement strand
CCCCAGTGCCGCCGCCCGCCATTTTTGGCGCTTCTCCGAGATCGGGGAGGGGAGCGCGCGCCCCCCGGGGCCCCCCTCCGCCGAAGCCCCTCCCCGGGTCGCGGGGTCGGCGTGGGCCTGCGGCTCCGCCCGGCTCCCTGCGGCCCCGGAGGTGCAGGGGACCCGCGGAAAGGGGCGGTCGCGCCAGCCCTGCCCTGTCGGGCGCTCGGAGCGAGCGTTGTCTTCGCGATTTATTGTCGACTCGCGCCTTCCCGGGCGCGGGTGCGAAGGTTCCGCACGATTTCCGGACCGCCTCCGACCTGGACCGAACACTGCCCGCCCCCGAGGCCGATCGTGGTCGTCTCTGCCTCTGGAAAGCAGATTTTTTTATTTTATTTCCCCTCTTGTGCTGCCGGCTTTGCATAAGGCGGCAGCATTGGCTAGTTAGTGAGCAGGGACGGTGGCAAGAAAGCAAAGAAATAACGTAGACGCAGCCTTGAAATTGGATTCCCTCTCCCACCGTCCTCAGACGTGAGGATCGCAGCCCAAGGAAAAGGATTGATCAGCGTGAGAGCAGGTCCAGAATATTCTGTTGAGCCTTGGCCCTTCCCAGCCCTCCACCTGCTTCCTCTGTGGCCATCGCGCCTTGCCGTCCACCCAGAAAAAAAACTTTTCAGTACAAAAGTGAAGCCATCAACCAGTATTATCTGTAAATCTTCACTCAAAAAATACTTACTTCTTAAAAAAAAAAAATAAAACGAGAGGGGAGGCCTTCATCTCCAGGGTCATCAGCCCCTATCTTTAAAAGGAAATTGCTTCTGCCCCTCTATTTTCTTTAGAACCACTCAACACTTTTTACACTCTTCAATGTCCAGTACTCAAAATTCATGGCGATCCTCCATCCTTCCCAAGGGAGGAGAAGACAGCTCCTCTTCATCTCATGGATCCACTGGTAGATTTCAGCCTGGAGTTGATGAGCAATGCAGCAATCTAAGGGGCTATGATATTGTTTCTGATTTGAGAAGTTGGGAGTCAGAGCCCAAGGCACCACAGAAGACAGAACTGGTGCTCTGCTCTATAAAAATGGCATGCAAGGAAACTCTATGTAGAGTGTACTTACACTGTCCTGCAATGGGTGACCATCATTCAGGAGCCAGCTCCGAGAGAGCTCACGCGCTGCTGTTCTCTCCCAAGCATCACTCACAAAGTGTGGCTTTTTGGAAGAGGAAGTCACAGCCGACTGCGTATGGTACTGATTTGTGAACGCCAACTTCATCCAGCCCTCCACGCTTAATAAATTCTGTGTCAATGGCTTGTTGACTTTCCATAAAGTCTCTGAAAAGACTCTGGATTTCCTTATTGTCAAAGATGCCGGTCCCAGTCCAAACTAACTGGTAATGCCATCTAGTCGCCTGGGCTCAAAGGTGTTGATTCTGTAAAATATCCATAGGGCAGGCTTCAGAGCTGCGGTACATAGCGTCATGAAGAGACTCTAGCCACTTGACAGGCATATCAAACTCCTGTTGAGAATTTCAGAAATTCTCACCAAATTATCCTCTTCCCTCCAATTCTTTAGCTATCTTTTCTCACTTTCTCCTTATGCTACTTCTTGTAGGGTCTTACTGCCAACTAACGAGTCCTATTTATACCATGGACTACCCGCCACTGGGCCAATTGACACCATCATAATAGAAAAGAGATTGAGATTGTAAACAGCCTCAGCTTCCTTGGTTCCACAATTAACGTTCTTGGTACCAGCAGCCAGGAAATCAAAAGACAGATTGTATTGTGAAAGTCTGCTGGTAGGGACCTCTCTAGAGTATTGAAGAGCATCATTGTCAGGCTAGAGACTAAGGTGTGCCTGATCCAGGCCATGGTCTTTGCAATTACTTGCTATGCATTTGAGAGCTGGAGAATGACTAAGGATGACAGAAGAAAAAAATCGATGTATTGAACATACTATGAACTGCTAAGAGAAAAAACAGGTCTGTCCTAGAGAGGGTGAAACCGGATTGTTCCTTGAAGGTAAGGGTTTTGAAGCTCCATCTCATGTACTTTTGGCATGTTACCAAGAGAGACCAGTCCTTGGAGAAGGGACATCATAAAAAAGGGTGGAGGGACAGGGAAAAAGAGGAAGATCCTGGTTGAAATGGATTAACTCAGTGACTGGGGTAATAGGGGTAGGTGTGTTGGAGACAATGAAACTGGCTCAGGATAGAGCAGTGTTCAAAGCTGTTGTACATAGGGTCACAATTAGTCACAAGAGACTCAACAGCACACAACAAAAACAACAAACCAAAAGGAGTCCTGGTGGCTTAGTGGAAAGGAATTGGACTGCCAATGCAAAGGTACATGGTTTGAATCCATCAGCTTGCTTCACAGGAAAAAGACACTTTCCTCCCATCCTCCATGGTACACAACAACACAAGGAGGCAAAGATGGTGAAATTTGGCCTCACATACTTTGAACATGTCAGACACTAGTCTTTTGGGGGGGGAACCCCAAACCCATCATGCGTGAAAAAGTAGACAGTCATCAAGAGAGAAGAAAAGCCTTAGCAAGATCGCACAACCAGATGTTAACAAGGAGTGGACACAGTGTCTGCAGTGATCTTGAATATGGTGGAAATTGTAAGAATGGAGCAGAACAGAGCAAGGTCTCAATCTCTTTTTCTTATGGTCACTATGAATTACAGTCCACTTGTTGACGCTTCACAGCGGCAGCAAGTCAAACAGTGTCAGTAGTGTGTCCTACCTACTGCTTTAAATCTTACTGTTTTCCTTTTATTCTTGGTACTAAAACACAATTTGTTCTAAACTTGAGGAATCACTTCTCAAAAGTTGCTAATAAGAATAATTCCCTAATCATTTTTCTTTCAGAATTAGTCACAGTTTTGGTTAAAATTCTCTTCTCAAAGAGTGGAAGACCAAAAGAGCTCATTCACAAGAAATCTAGAGGACTAGAATTACTAGGGAGTAGAAACTAAGAGTTGTTCAATATTATTTGTGATAGAAAATTGTTAATACAAGAGTCATTTTTTTTCCAGTCCAAGTTTCTTAATGTCTTTAAAATTTCAGACTCTTTATTTTAAAGATGTTGGTGGAATAGTCTGCAGAGAGTTGCAATGCTAACCCAAAAAATGGAAAATCTTGGCAGATAGAATCCATTAGGGTCTCTGAGGGCAAAAGATAGACAACCTCTCTCTCTGGTTTTGTTGAACATAACTGTGAACATAACTGTGCCAACAAGTCGACTCACAGTGACCGTATGAATGAACTGACCCCTCCTCTATCCTGAATCTCATTGTTTTTGACACACCTGGCCTCTTTGTCACAGCCACTGTGCCAATCCATCTAATTGAGGTCTTCCTGTTCTGCACTGTCCCTTAATGCCCTTCTCCAAGGACTGGCCCCTCCTGGCAGCATGCCCAAAATATGTCAGATAGAGTTTCAAAATCTTTGCCTCCAAGGAGCAGCCTGATTTCACCCTCTCCAGAACGAACCTGTTTGTTCTCTTGGCAGTGCGTGGTATGTTCAATACTCTTACACTATAATTTAAAGGCATCGATTCAACTCAGTATCAGTTGGTTATGACTTGACTGGCAATGAGAATTCTTATTTCAAAAAATCTGAAATAAAGCCTAACTTACTTTGGGAAGTTATCCTTGATAGAATAGAAGCCTAAACCATTTCTTGTAGACATGTAAGAAATAGACTTTTAGACTGGTCCATCTTCAGAGCAGGGAGAACAAAAGCTGGGATGATGAGTCACAAGCAGACCCAAAAGAAACATAAACTGTTAACTGACATGACAAACCACAGAGTCTCTGGAATATGTGTGCAAACAAAATAAGGGTCACAGGGCAGGAAAAGGGTTTGTAAAAGAGGAGATAAGGTTTAGGCACATGTACAGCCTGTGTTCTTTTTGTTCTTAGGTCTACTGGAGTCGAGTATGATTCATAGTGACCTTATGAACAACAGATCTGAACCCTGGCTCATCCTGTGTCATCCTCATCATAGTATTTAGTTCATGAAGAATCGGGGGAAGGACGTGTGAGCTAGGAGATGAAAACCCTTGGTGTTCTGTGGAAGGCAAGACAACTTCCTTCTTTCTCTGAGCTTGAGCACCTGATTTTGCAAAACTGCTTAATCAAGCCTTCACTCTCACTAAACTGGGTTTGGACTGGATTTCTCGAGCACCCGTCAGGCCAAGTACTCACAGCACTTTTCACAGACAGAAACTCATTCTCACTATTTTTACGTTGTTGTTGTTGTTGTTATGTGCTGCCAAGTTGCCTGCTATTCACAGTGACCCTGTGTACAGCAGCTCTGAAGCCTACCCTGTCCTAAGCCAGTCTCATCAGACACACCTATCTGTATTACCCCAATTACCGTTTCAATCCATCTCATCTGGGGTCTTCCTCTCCTGCACTGTCCCTCCACCCTTCCAATCACTTATTGCTTCCAGTGGGGTTTATTAGAGAAGTCCATGCCTTGTCTTTCAGTTTCTCGTACTGTGTTGGCTTACATGTCTCTGTGAGCCTGAAAGCTATTCCACTTATATTTCAGCTCCCAGCCGGATCAACCATAGGGGCCAGGTTTCAGCAGAATTTACAGACTAAAACTAAGAAGCAGAACCGACCATCCACTTCTGAAATAACAGGGCTTCCAAAACCCTGCAGAAGATGAAGAACATTGTTGGGTAAAGTGCTGAAGAACAGCCCTTCTTCCATTTAGAAGACACTCAAAAGAAGACTAAATAAAAGGTACTGCCTCAAAGGAAAGGCTGCTGTAAAGAACTGAATGCAGGAAAGCTTTCTTTCACCCAGTGAAGGGGGTGGGGAGTATTGGAGACGAATAAACCATTGAATGTACAAAATTTAACCATTCGTTCTCCAACCTCATTCCTGTCACCAAGTCCCTATTTTCCACCAGCCATTCCTTCATTATTTTCAACTTTTGCATTCTAGTCACCAATTATTATGAATGCATCCTGATTGCATGTTTGGTCCATTTTGAACTTCAGAAGTTGGTAGAAAGCCTCTATTTCCTTCTCCTTGACTTTAGCTGTTGGTGTGTATACTTGAGTAATAGTGGTTGTCACAGGCCTTCCTTGTATGCACATGAACAGTACCTTGCCCTTCACAGTGTTGTACTTTAGGATAGATCTTGAAAAGGTCTTTTTAACTATGAATACAACACTTTTCTTCTTCAAATGTTCATTCCTGGATAGTAGATAATGTGATTCAAAGTGACCAATTCTGGTCCATCTCAGCTTTCCAAACTTAGTGTGCCAATCTTTATGCATTCCTTTCATTTTTGACAGTGTCCAATTTTCCTAAATTCAAACATTTTTTGTTCCACTTTCCAATATTAGTGTATGTGTGCAACTGTTCATCCCTGTTTGTTGGTTTGTTTGGTTTTTTTAGTATGTTCTAATTTGTTGTACATAGGGTTTTCAGAGGCCTGCTATTTCAGAAGTGGATGGCCAATCCTTCTTCCTAGTCTGTCTCAATGTGAATGTTCAGATTTAGAGAAGTATTAGACAGACCAGCAAGTTAAAGGTATATCCCTTATTGCGTAGTTAACTTTAGTGTCAGTGTTGTCCCTGCCTTTCTCACATTGCCTTGGACAATGACCAAGGAGGATAGAAGGAGAATTGATGCCTTTGAGCTATGGTGCTGGAGAAGAGTATTGAGAATACCATGGACTGCTAGGAAAACAAACAGATTTGTCCTGGAGAGGGTTAAACCGGGTGGCTCCTTGGAGGCAAGGATTCTGAGGCTCCGTTTAACTTACTTTGGACATGTTGTGAGGAGAGACCGGTCCTTAGAGAGGGACATCATGCTTGGGAGGATGGAGGGACGGCGCAGGAGAGGAAGGCCCTCTATGAGGTGGATTGATTCAGTGACTGGGATAATTGGGATGGGAGTGTCAGAGACAGTGCGATTGGCACAGGACAGAGCGGAGTTTAGGGCTGTTGTACATAGGGTCGCTATGAGTAGCAGGCGACTCGACGGCACATAACAACAACACAACAACATGTTCTAATTTTAGGGTTCTCCCTTGGTTTCCTATTGTGGACAGTGTTTGGTGGAGCTCCCAGTTGTAAAACAGGTTGGAAAGCAAGAGTGGCATCACTTCCTAAACCACATGCCTCTGGAAACTCTATGAACTCAGAGAAACAATGATAGCTATGCAAAGGCATTAGGTCTTTTGTTCAAAGAGTCGCTATGAGTTGACCTCAACTTGACACAATCAACAATAGCAACAAACTCCTGTGTTAATATCTGTGTAACTGTGTTTTATTGTTTATATGATTTATTCATTTCAAATACCTGTTTTAAGATGCACAACAGTGACTAAACATATGGACTTCGCCTGTACAAAACTATGTGTGTGACTACATCTGTGGAAGGTGTCATTGCAGAAGCTCAATATTAGCAGTCAAAACCAGGTGAGATACTAACTGTGGAACAGACCAATAATTACTCATGTGCAAGTTTGAATTGAAACTGAAGATTAAAATAAGTCCCTGAGAACCAAAATATGACCTTGTGTCTATTCCACCTACATTTAGAAATCATCTTAAGACTAGATTTGGCAAAACAACTATGAGATATCATCTCACCCCAGTAAAAATAACAAAATTTAACATAACAGCAAGCAACAAATGCTGGCGAGGTTGTGGAGAAACTGGAACCCTTATTCACTGTTGGTGGGAGTGTAAAATGGTGCAACCACTGTGGAAGGTGGTATGGCACTTTCTCAAAAAGTTGCAACTAGAGATACTCTTTGACCCAGCAATCCCACTACTGGGCATATACCCCAAAGAGACCATAACTGCCACCCAAGAAGATATATGCACACCCATGTTCACAATAGCAAGGAGTTGGAAACAACCTAAGTGCCCATCAACAAATTAATGGGTAGAGAAGCTGTGGTATATTCACACAATGGAATACTATGCTGCATTGAAAAACAAGGAACTCAAGAAATATTATTCAAAATGGGTGTCCCTGGAGGACATTATGCTGAGTGAAATATCTTAGTCACAATAGGAAAAATATGGCATAGTGCCACTGTTGTAAAATAGGACTGACCTCAGGGTTAGGAGGGAGAGACTGAGAAAGATGGGATAAATAATGTATACTGCACTGAAACAGATGAGGGAGAAAACTTTTTTAAAGGGATATATGGTTAGGTAATATTGCCATGACAGAAGTCCAGAATGAAGGCTGTATAGTGGACTTGGGGGGAGGGATTGTATAACAACAAAAGAATTTCTCTTTTACTTTTCAAAGAGAAGAGCGAATTGGGGGGAGGGATGCGTGGCCAGGGAGAAAATTGCAACAATGAATGGATAGCCAAAGTCTGTAAACTTTCATTAAAATTAATAATAATAAAAAATTTGAAAAAAGAATAGGTTTGAGGCAATGAACAGTAATGATCAAAGATCAGGTGAGTAGTGAAATGGCACCAAGGATATCATCCACAAAGAGAACAAAAGATCATTACATAGAGGAGAAAGAAAAAAGACCAAAATGGGTATAAGAAGGGACTCTAAAATTAGCATCATAGTTTCCAGAAGACAAAAGAAATGATGCAGAAGTGAAAAAGATAAACAGAAGATTTCAAAGGGAGGTTTGAAACGATAAAGCAAAGTGCTATAAAAGAATGTGCAGACTTGGAGTTAGAATAAAAAGAGAAGAACTTGTTCAGTATTTCTGAAACTGAGGTTACTGAAAACCAAATGCAAGCCTTGAGTTGCAATACTGAGAAATGCTATGGGCAAAACCTTGATTGATCCAGGAAGAATTAAAATAAGATTGAGGGAGTACACATAGTCACTGCACTAAAAACAATTTGTTGACATGAACATATTTCAGAAGTACCATATGATCAAAAGCCAATGATAATGAAAGAAGGTCAAGCTGCACTGAAGGCATTGGCATGAAATAAGTCCCCAGGAATTGATGGGATACTAAATGACACATTACCACTAACAGATGAAGCTCTGGATGTATTCACCAGTCTATACCAAGAAATTTGGGAAACAGTTACCTGGCCAACTGACTGGGCGAAACAGAATGTGGAAATTATCTAACAATGTCATTAATATAAAATACAAGCAAAACATTGCTAAAGATCATCCAGAAATAGCAAGAACAGTCAGAAGTTCAAGCTGGATTTACAAAAGGCTGGTACCAGGGATATCCTTGCTGATATCTGATGGTATTTGATAGAAAACAGAGTATACCAGAAGAATGTCTATTTGTGTTGTATTGACTATGTAAAGGCATTTGACAGTGTGGATCAAAATAAACGTGGAATTCCAGAACAGCTGATCATCCTCATACAAAACCTATACATAGACCAAGAAGCTCTTGTCTGAACAGAACAAGTGAATGCTGCATGGTTTAAAGTCAAGACAGGATTGTGTCAGGGTTGTATCTTTTCTGCATACCTATTCAATCTGTATGCTAACCAAATTGTTAGAGAAGCTGGACTCTGAAGAAAAATGTGGCATCAGGATTGAAGGAAGACATCAACAACCTGCATTATGCAAATGATACAACCCTACTCACTGAAGCTGAGGACTTGAGACACTTGCTGCAGAAGATAAAAGACTTAAGCCTTCAATATTAATTATCAATATCAAGAAGACAAAAATCAATGTATTCAAACTTTGTAAATAAATCAGAGTAAAATAAAAAAAATTTAAAAGGATTAAAAAAAGAAGAAAAAACCCTCACCAACGGGTGATAGGCATCTCTCATGACAGATGGAGAAAAGATTAAAATTGTGAACGACTTCATCTTACTTGGATCCACAATCAAGAACGCTGATACTAGCAGTTAAGAAATCAAAAGATATATTGCACTGGGAAATTCTGCTGCCATGGACTTCTCCAAAGTGCTAAGGAGCAGTGGTGTCAGTTTTGAGACTAAGGTGCACCTAATTCAGGCCATATCTTGTCAGTCACTTGCAATGTATCTGAGAATTGTAAAATGAATAAGAGTGATAAAAGGAAAATTGATGCCTTTGAGTTGTGGTGTACTGAATATGGACTGCCAAAAACCCCCAAACAGATAAGTCTTAGAGAAGTTGCAGTCAGAGCGATCCTTAAAGGCAAAGATGGCTAAGCTTCCTCTCACATACTTTGGACATGTCACTACAAAGGGCTATTCCTTGGAAAGGTACACTGTGCTTGGAAAGATGGAAGGTCAGCGAACATGTGAAAGGCCCTTGGCTGGGTGGATTGACAGAGTGACTGTAGCAAGAGGATGAAGAATGTCAAGAGCTGATGAAGATGGCACAGGATAGGACAGGGCTCAGATCTAGTGTTCACAGGATCTAAATGAGTCATATACAAATCGTTGGAATGTAACAACAATAACAATACAACAACGAAGGACTTTTATTTTCTGATGTGGCAAGACTTAAAATGAGGAGAAACAGCTGCATCCACTAATAATTAGAACAAAGGATGTATGACGTTTCAGTCTTGGAAAATTGGAAGTTGTGAAAAATTAATGAAAGCTGTAACAGTTGACATCCGAGGCATTAGTGAGCTGAAATGATATTGAACTGATATTGGCCATTTTGAATCAGAGGATCATATGATCTGCTATGATCTGCAAATTGAAGAAGAATGGTATTAAATTAATCCTCAAAAAAGAACATTTCAAGATCTTTCCTGAGGTACAATGCTGTGCATATAATGCATACTATGTATACACATACAAGGAACCTTGTTAATACTACAATTACCCACGTATACACACAAACCACTAAAGCAAAAGATGAAGAAATTAAGGATTTCTACCAACTTCTTCAGTCTGAAATTGATCTCAGACGCATCAAGATGAATTAGTAATAATTGGTGGCTGCACTACAAAAGTTGAAAACAAGAAGAAAATGTAGGTGGAAAATATGGCCTTGGTGAGAGAAATTAAGCTGGGTAACTGGAGGACAACCACCTGGCTGACAACCTGGCAGAGATCCATATTTGTTCCCATTACAAAGAAACATGACCTGACAGAATGCGAAAATTATAGAACAGTATCATTGATATCACCTGCAAGCAAAATTCTGCTGAAGATTGTCCCAAAAAGATTGGAACAGCACATCAACAAAGAACTGCCAAATGAGCAGACTGGGTTTAGAAGAGGTTGTGGTACTAGTGATATTATAGTCAATGTTAGATGGATCTTGGCTGAAAGCAGAGAGTACCAAAGAAATGTCTATCTGGGTTTTATTGATTATGTAAAGCATTTGACTGTGTGGATCAAAACAAACTGTGGCTAACCTTGAGAGGAATGGGAATCCCAGAAGACTTGATTGTGCTTATGCGAAGCCAATATGTGGACCAGGAGGCAGTCGTCAGAACAGAGCAAGGAATCGCTGCATGGTTCAAAATAGGGAAGGGTGTATGCCAGAGATGTGTCCTATCTCCATACATTTTCAACCTGTATGCACAACAGATTATCTGGGAGGCTGGGCTGTATGAGGAAAAGTATGGCATCCGGATTGGAGGAAGACTCATCAACAATCTGCATTATGCACATGACACAACCTTGTTTGCTGAAACTAAGGAGGCCCTAAAGTACTTGCTGCAGGTCAAGGGAAACTGCCTTCAACATGGATTGAAGCTACGGCATATAACCACAAAATCAACATATCTGCTTTGAGTTTTGTCTTCATCACTCCTGTCATTGCAGGCGTGAGCTAATGTTTCATGATTATTTTTCCCCCCCTCATGATTGGTTTGGTGGTGTTTTTTTTTTTCCAAAGCATCACTGAATTTATTGAATTGGGTATATATTCTGTGGTGTCTAATTTTGCAAAAAACGGGGGAATATTCTACACAAATGTAACTGAACTAAAAATAATTTTGTGCCATACAAATTTCCCCACCAATAGATAATAAAGGAAGACATTAATATATGGGAGAAGAAGTCTTCAGAATTTCAGGAGGTAAAAGGTGTTTAAGAATATTGACAAAAAATTACTCTTCATGGTTATTTTTATTTGCATCTCTCTATACTTTGTAGCATATGTTTCCACCCATTTATTTTGTTCTTGGATCAATTATTGTTTGGAAAGCAAAAAGTAAGGATAGATTTCTTAGCAGAAGCACATTCCAGAAGAATGAGAGGAGACCTTCCCCCTGGAGAGAAAGCAAGGGAGGAGGCATCGTGACCCAGATTTAAGGTCATCTTTGTCACTTCCACTTCCAGGTGTGGCTTGCTGGAGTCTGGACCAATGAGATGATGTTATGAAGAGTTCAAAGTCTTCTGTGTGGTTCTCATTTCAGTTCACTGGAGGTCACTTGATGTCATTCATGTGCCTGAAAACACCAACTCCAGGCATGTCAGTATCTGCTTCCTGGTCTGAGGGTCCATTTTTTTCCCAGGCATACACTTCTGTCCACCCCCACTTCCCATCTCATTGGTTTTAACCCTAACATTCCCCTCTTGGAGAGATAGAAACCTTAAATATTTTTAGGGTTCTGGGTGCTGACAGCTTTAGTTGCCTCATGTTGGAATTGGGTGTTGTCCTGCCTATGGGGACTCAAATCACGGGTCCCTAAATGTTCTGGCTACTGTGTCAAGTCGATTGACTGGCATTGGGTTAGGAGACAGGGTTGAGTAATATGATATCCTCATATTTGCACAATTTTTTAAACCTTTCAGAGACATTTTGGATTTAGGAACTAGAGAGCAAGGAAGTACACACACACACACACACACACACACACACAATGTATGAATGTTGATACCTTGTCAGAAGCATACACTAAAACGTACAAACTTCTTAACAACTTAAGAGTTATGAGAAAATATACCTAAGAGCAAACCCCTCTACTTCTCTGTCAGTTTTGTTGTGCTGTGGTGGCTTGTGTGTTGCTGTGATTCTGGAAGCTATGTCACTTGGATTTCATGTATTAACAGTGTCACTAATGTTATGCAGGTTTCAATACAGTCTCCAAACTAAGACAGTCTAGGAAGCAGGATTGACAGTCAATTTCTAAAACTATTAGCCAGTGACAACTTTATGAATAGCAGTGGATATAGTTTGATAGAGTGTCAAAATATGAACCTCTTAGATTGGAATTCCATCAAAATGCAACTAGAAGCTGCCTCCTAAAAGTAAAGTCTAAAATAAATTATATGGGTGAAGTAAAGCATTAAAAACCTTAATTTGCTGACAGACCTTCAATTACTGATGTAGCATGACTCAAAATGAGGAGGAAGAGCTGCAGAGAATCTGTTAATAATTGGAATATGGCAGCTTTCAATATGGATTGAAGCTCAACATCAAGAAAACAAAGATTTTCACCACTGGAGTTATTGGTGGCATCATGATAGACAGTGAAGACTTGACTGAGATTGTTAACAGCTTCAGTTTGCTTGGCTCCACAATCAACATTCCTGCTACTAACAGCCAGGAAATCAAAAGATGAATTGCATTGGGAAAGCTGACTATCAAGGACCTCTCCACAATACTGAAGAGCGATGATATTAGCCTAGAGATTAAGGTGCACCTGACCCAGGCCATGGTCTTTGCTACTACTTGCTATGTATAAAAAAGCTGGACAATGACTAGGGATGATAAAAGGAAAATTGCTGCCTTTGAGTTGTGATGCTGGAGAAGAGTATTGGATATACCATGAACTGCTAAGAGAACAAACGGGTTTATCCTAGTGATGGTGAGACCAGGCTGCTCCTTGGAGGCAAGGATTCTGAAGCTCTGTCTGACATACTTTGGGCATGTTGCAAGGAGGGACCAGTCCTTGGAAAGGGATATTATGCTTGGGAGGGTGGAAAGACAGAGCAAAAGAGGAAGATCCTTGATGAGATGGATTGACTCAGTGACTAGGTATATCAGAGACAATAAGATTGGCTCAGGATAGAGCCAGGTTCAGAGCTGTTGTACATAGGGTCGCTATGAGTCACAGGCAACTTGACAACACATAACAACAACAACAACATAGAATATATAAGTACAAATCTGCGCAAATTGTTGAATCGAAATAGAACACATAAAAAGCAATAGGTTGGATAATAGTAAACTACAACAGACTAGTATTGGGCACTCTGAATCAGACAGTCACATGGCCTAATATGCAGAGGACTGACACATTGAAAAGGAATGATGTCATATCTTTAAAAAAAAAAGGAAAGTTCAAGGTCTGTCCTGAAGTTCAAAATTCTTTTAGTGGTGGGATAATATCAACATGCATACAATGTTAAAACAACTGTTTTTCATATTTACACACTAACCACTAAAACCAGAGGTGAAGAAACCAGTGGTTGGAAAAGATGACTTTGGTTATAGAAACAGTGCCTGAGATGGTAAAAATTTGTACAACCAACAACTTGTTCACAGTAAATACCTTTTAAAAAATAGAGATAATAAACATGAACATCACCTGGTGGAATAAAAAAGAATCAAACTGATTGTATATGTGGAAGGAGACAGTGGAGACACTCAATGTTAGTCAAAACATGGCCAAGGTCTGAATGTGAAACAGATAAACAAATGCTCATAAACAAGTTCAAATTGAAGCTGAAAAGATGAAAACAAGTCTATGAGAGTCAAAATATAGCCTTGAGTTTATCTTGCCTGAATTAAAAAAAAAAGTCTAAAGAATATATTTGGTAGGAAGCAGGAGCAATGATTTTGTAAATTACTGCCTAACCTGGGAGGGACTGGAGAGCATTGTGCTGAGTGAACTAACTCAGTCCCACGAGGACAAATACTGTATAAAACCATTATTGTAGAATGAGTGTGAGGATCCAATAGGGGCAGAGGGATGAGGATGAGTGTGGGTGGGATAGGGTCACACAATTTGATGGATGGATAGGTGGTGGTGAAGGAAATGGGAAAGATCTGATGTGAAAAACAATGTATATGAACTTTGTTAGTAAACCAGTATAAAATTAAAAAATAAAAAAGGATGCACTAAATACTAATAACTAAAGAACAGGTGAATTGTGGGATCACATCAAGGACATTAAACATGAAGAATGTGGGGAACTCTGGTGGCCTAGTGGCAAGAAGCTGCACTGAATCTCAGAGGCACATGGTTTGAATCCACTAGATATTCTGCTGGAGCAAGAGGGGCAATCACTTCCTGTACCAGTCAGATCCGATTTGACAGTACACACACACACGCACACACAATTAAGGTTTTTTTTTTTAAAGTGAGAAAATCCAAAAAACACCCCCATGAAGAATGCATAAGATCATTTAAAAAAACAACAAAGAAAAGACCAAAGTGGATAGCAGTAGAGATCCTGAAGCTTGCTCTTGAACAGAGAGAAGATGAACTGAAAGGAAAAAATGATAAGAGATTGCAAAATGAAGCTTAACACCCTCAGTGCCCATCAACAAAAGAGTGAACAGCCACACTGTGAAACACTGACACAGTGGAATATTACACAGCACTGAAAAACAAGGATGAACTCGTGAAATACCACATAACATGATTGAGTCTAGAGGACATGATGCTGAGTGAAATAACTCTGTCATGAAAGCAAAAATACAGTATATAAAAATAGAATACTGTTATAAAAATAGAATGCTATGGGGTGGAGGGAAGAGAGAGCAGGAAATGAATAGATAGATGATGAACACTGAATTGAAATAGGTGGAAGGAAGGTCAGTCTGAAAAGAATGGACCTTCAGACCTTGTGTTTATTGCAATAAACAGAAGCAAGACATGTGAAACAGATTGAATGCCAGAGGAAGTGTAAAGGAAGGTTTACAAACAGAAACAACTGTGGAGGCTTGACAGGAACAGGAGGGGAGTAAGAGAAAGACGATATTAGCAAACAGATGGACAGAGGGAAGAGAAACAGTGTGTACAGCAAGGATTCAATAAGATGTTATAAATAGTGGCATTGTATAGTCATAACAGATTCATCTTGGAGAGGATTAAACCAAGCTACTCCGTGGAGGCAAGGATTCTGGGGCTTCGTCTGACATACTTTGGACATGTTGCCAGGAGGGA
>NW_006399777.1:14022973-14024163 GCF_000299155.1 Elephantulus edwardii | reverse complement strand
AACAACAACAACAACAACAATATTAGAATGTGAAATGTATAGGAATGATTGAATAAAAATCAAGTAAAAAAATAATCAAACTAAGTGAAGCTTGAGCAGACAAAGCTAAGTATTATAAGAAAATGGGCAGAGAGCTAGAGTTAGAACACCAAAAGGGATGGTTACACTGGGATTTTTTTGTTTGTTTTGTTTTATTTTATTTTTGGGTTGTTTTTTTTAAACACTGGGAATTTTTAAAACGGAAAAATCTGAAGGAAAGATTCAGTTGTTGCAACACTGAGGGATTCTTTGGGCAAAATATTGAAGGACACAGCAGGCATTAGAAAAAGATGGAAAGAATGCATAAAATCATTGTACTAAAACAAGCAAACAAACAAATCACGTACCAAAGGGATTTAGTTAAAGTCACCCCGCATTGAAGGCATGGCGAGGAGAGGGGGCGCAGAAATGGCTCAAGAATTGTTGGAATCCAAATTGCGGTGTCTCAACAAACGGATATAGCCCCGGATGTACTTGCTCATCTGTGCCCAGATTTGAAAGACAGACACTCGGCTAAGCAATTATAAGAGATCCAAGAATGTGAGCATTTAGAAAAAATTACGATCCAACAGAAGTCAGAAATTATCACACGGTTATTAATATTAATTAAACTCTTGCTGAGATTTTTTAAAGATGGCTGGAACAATATGTAGACAGGGAACTGCCACAAATTCAAGATGAATTTGGAAGAGATTGTGGGATAAGGAACACAATTTCTGATGTCAGAAGATCTTAAATGAAAGCAGACAGTGATATACAAGTTTGTTGTTGTTGTTATGTGCCGTCGAGTTGCTTGCGACTCATAGCGACTCTACGTACAACAGCCCTAAACTCTGCTCTGTCCTGTATCAATCTAACTGTCTCTGACACGCCCATCCCGATTGCCCCAGTCACTGAATCAATCCACCTCATAGAGGGCCTTCCCCTCCTGCGCCTGCCCTCCACTCTCCCAAGCATGATGTCCCTCCTCAAGGACAGGCCCTTCCATACAACATGCCCGAAGTATGTCAGACGAAGCCCCAGAATCCTTGACTCCAAGGAGCAGCCCGGTTTAACCCTCTCTATGGTGAATCTGTTTGTTTTCTTGGCAGTCCATGGTACATTCAATACTCTTCTCCAGCACCACAGCTCAAAGGCATCAATTCTCCTTC
>NW_006399777.1:14012627-14022873 GCF_000299155.1 Elephantulus edwardii | reverse complement strand
ACAGCTCAAAGGCATCAATTCTCCTTCTAGCCTCCCTGGTCACTGTCCAACTCTCTGATGCATAACAAGTGATAACAAAGACCATGGCCTATATCAGATGCACCTTAGTGTCCAGAGTGACACCATTGCTCTTCAGTACTTTGGAGAATTCCCTAACAGCAGACTTTGCCATTGCAATACATCTTTTAATTTCCTGGATGCTGTTGCCAAGGGTGTTGACTGTGGAGCCAAGCAGAATAAAGCTGTTAACAATCTCACTAGCATTTATTCACTGGACAAAGATATTCAACTTTATGACAAATAACATAGTATGCATTACACTAAGAGGAGTGGGAATTCCAAAACACTAAATAGTGGTCGTAGGAAACTGTACCCACAGGGAGCTCTGATGGCCTAACAGTGAAGAAATCAAAGGACATAATGCAGTGAACAAATGTGCTGTTGAGAGCTGCTTTAATGTGTTAATGAACCGAGAAGTCAGTTTAAAGGTGTGATTGATTCAGGGCATGTTACTTTCAGTTGCCTTATATGCATTGGAAAGGTGGACAGTAAACAAGGAAGACTGTGTTGAATTGTAGTATTGGGGACGATTATTGATTATACCTTGGACGGCCAAAAGCACACAAGCTATCTCAGAAGAAGTGCAGCCAGAGTGCTCTTTAGAATTAAAGACTGAAACAACTATGCGATATCATCGTCACCCCAGTCAGAATAGCAAAATTTAACAGAACAGCAAGCAACAAATGCTGGTGAGGTTGTGGAGAAACTGGAACTCTTATTCACTGTTGGTAGAAGTGTAAAATGATGCAACCACTGTGGAAAATGGTATGGTGCTTTCTCAAAAAGTTGCAAATAGAGATACCATTTGACCCAGCAATTCCCCTACTGGGCACATACCCCAAAGAGACCATAACTGCCACCCAAGAAGATATATGGACACCCATGTTTATCACAGCTTTGTTCAAAATAGCAAGGAGTTGGAAACAACCTGAGTGCCCATCAAAAAATGAATGGATAGAGAAGCTGTGGTATAGTCACACAATGGAACACTAGGCTGCATTGAAAAACAAGGAACGCATGCAATATTATACAAAATGGGAGATCCTGGAGAACATTATGCTGAGTGAAGTATCTCAGTCCCAAAAGGACAAATACTCCATGGTGCCACTGTTGTAAAACAGGACTGACCATGGTGTTGCAGGGAGACTGAGAAAGACGGGTTCAGTAATGTATACTGCATTGAAACAGATGAGGGAGAGAACTGTTTAAAAGGGATATGTGATTAGGTATTTTTGTCATGACGGGAGTCCAGAACGAAAGCTACATAGTGGAGTGGACCTGGGGGGAGGGATTGTAAAACAATGAAAGAATTTTTCTTTTATTTTTCCAACAGGGTAGTGTACTGGGGGGAGGGTTGTGAGGGGGAAAAGTGCAACAATGAATGAATTAATGGAAATCCAAAGTCTCTGTAAATTTTCATTGAAATTAATAATAAATTTTAAAAAAAGAATTAAAGATTGAGAAATCAACTTCGGGCACTTTGTCAGGAGGGGTCAGTCTCTGCAACAGGACAGCCGACTTGGAAAGGTGGAGGGTCAGTAAAAGAGACAGTAGCACTCAAGGAAATGAACTGACACGGTTATGGCAACATAAATTTAAGCCCAGTGAAGATTCTGAGGATGGTATATAGAAACAGGTAAAGCTTTAATCTGGCATATACTGGGCACTATGGGTCAGGATTGACTGGATGATACCTAACAGCAATAGAAGGGATACAGAAAGAGGGAGGCAATCAATAACAATGGGGATTTATTGTTTGTTTTGTTAACTTCTGAGTTTATCACAAAAGGAGAGAACCGCTAGTCCTACAGAGCTGCTGTTCTCAAAATCTATATGAAGTGTGAATCTGAATAGAATAAGGAAAATAATCTATGGTGGATACTGTGATATGCTAGAATAGAGCAACGTGTTGCCTCAGTTTCTAGGAACCCTGCTAGCTGCTTCAAGGACGCTTTAGCTACAGACAGGCATTTCCTTTCCTGGACCTATAATCCATTGATTGACCGAGGCCTGAATAAAAAGGCCTAGCCATCTCAGCCATCTCTCAATTAGAGAGAAATTGGAGGAGTTATTATAGCTCTGAAATTCTCTGTGTGGTCAGCTGAGACTGTCATTGAACTTACAGCCCAATTTAACTCTTGTTCCACTTCATTCTTCCTCCTTCCAGAAATGTTGCTCTCAAGTGCATTCCTTATCAAATATTCTGCATATTAAATTTTATTTCTGAAGTCACTTCCCAGAGGACAGAAACTGAGACAGCCAATTATAGTATATGCTTTACACTAGATTGCTATGTACTTACTTAAGAATAGGGAGCTCTGGTAGCCTGGGGAGCTCTAATGGCCTAGTGGTTAGGAGATGCACTGTGAATCCAAAGGTGCTCGGTTCAAATCTACCAGCTATTCAGACACGAGGACACATCACAAAAGTAACTAATAAAGGCTTAGTAGGTAAGGAGTCAGGCTGGTAACCCAGAGGTGGTGCCTTCTCTGACAGTTTAAATCCACTAGCAGCCTCTCCAGAGAAAGGTGAACAATCTCCTCCCATTTGACATACAGCCTTCTGAAAACCCCTACAGGGTCAGCTATGAATCTATACTGAATCCACACTAGTGAGTCTGAGTTTAATAAAAAACTTCCATAACTCTATGTTATTTGTTTGATTTCAAAGAAATATACGACACAAGTTAAATCAGGTCAGTATGCATCACCCCCAACATACAGGATCTAAATGCATGTGTTAACAGTGATTAGCTCTGAATAATTTTCTTTTGCAACTTCTTTGTCTTCTCTGTTTTAATTTACATATTTTATATTGTACCTTTTATAACAAAGACAACAGGAGCATTATAGCTTTAGGACATCAACTGTATTTTAAATAGATAATACTTTATGGCTTGATGGTAAATTCTTACTGTCCTCTTAGAAAAGAATTTCAGTAGATAGCTGGGTAGAAAGTGAGCACATTAGCTGCTACTGAGACGAGCAAATGTATGACCCTCGTGTGATAAGGAAGTGTTGCCCACTCCTGTGTAGTTGTTGTTGTCAAGTGCCATCGAGTCGTAGGCAACTCATAGCGACCCTATGAACGAAAGTCCTTGACCATTGTGTGACTTTCATCCTCTTTCCAGGTTCATAGGGTTTCCGGAGGCAAGTTATTTACGGAAGTGGATGCCATTCCTCCTTCCAAGCTTGTTTTAACCAGGGAGCCCCACCAAACTCTGTCCGCTGTGGGTGACCATTATCTCATTTGACACATAGGTGTCACAGTGTTCAGCTTCACAGCAACGCAAGTTGCCTCTGTATGGCAATTGGACACACCCGGGCTATACGACCTACAAGAATGTTTGACCAAAAACAGTTAAGAACTGACCCGAGGGCCGCGGATTAGAGTTACCTGTGTAAGTATTATCCTAATTCTCATATGCACAAGTCCATCATTGTGACGATTGTCTCAACCCATTTTCCTCACCCTCAATGGTCTTCTACTTAATTAACCAGTCTTCTCCTCTATTAATAATATTTCTTGATGACACATCCAAGATAAGAGTCGGACAACTCTTTTCCAATAATGTAAAATGGTAATATTCAGGACAAAAGTTTGTATAGAGCTTGATATAAATGTTGACATTACCATGGCAATTTCTTATTAGCATTCATGCATGGCTAGCTGCCCCAAGGGCGAAGGATGGACAATCTTCTCTAGTGTGATTATCTGCCTTGGAACACCCGCTGGACGGTCAGCTATGGGCCGTTCTGACGGTACTCAACAATAACAACCTATGGTATCGGGGAGCTTTGCTGGCTTTGGCGGTAAAAGTTGAGCTGCCAACCCAAGAATCCACCTACACTGCAAAAGGAGAAACAGTCTTCTTGACATTTCACTCTTGATTGCCAAACTCTTGGTTTTACAAGCTTCTCATGTTTGGTGGATGTTCTTTGCTCATATTATTACAAAGGTGCATCATCTCACTTTACACTTTTCATTTCCTTTAATACAGATGAGAGCTCACTCAGCTTTCCATGTGATACACTCGAGTCCATGGTTTAGTCCTGTGTCAATCCAGCGTGTGGAAGTTCTTCTCTTTCTCTTTCCCTCCACCTTTCCCAGCGCGAAGTTTTTTGATTTTTTTTTCCCCGAGGCCTCTTCTGACAACACGCCCAAAGTAAGTGAGATGAAGTTTCACCATCCTTGCCTCTTAAGAGCACCCTTGTTGCATTTCCCTCAAGACAGATTTATTACGTTGTTATACGTTCACCATTCTACGCACATGCTTGTATGCTTGGAGGAAAGATGGAATTGGGTCCCAAGTGTATAGATTTCCAATTGGTATAGATGTTTTAAGATGTCCTTTGAAGAGATAATACTGTGTACGTGGGTGTTGTGTTGCAGCAGTCTCTGGAGAAAGGCGACTCTGCCTCCAGGAGCCAGGGAAGCCACACTTGGCCGTGGGTTGAAGGCAGGAGCGGCTTCAAGCCCAAAAGGAGAAGAGGAGGGAGGAGGGAGCCATAATCTCCCAGGTTTGCTCCACCCAGGGTGGCTATGATCCTCTAGGTCGTGTAGCCCTGGTGTACAAGTTGCCGTCCTGCGGTCACTTGTGGTTGCAGTGAGGCTGAACACTGTGACACGGATGTGTCAAATGCGTTAATGGTTGGCTACCCAATGCAGACTGAGAGTGGAGTGGAGCTCCCCGATTAAAACAAGCATGGAAGGAGGAGTGGCATCCACTTCCATAATAGCTTGCTTCCAGAAACCCTATGAACCTGGAGAGAGGATGAAAGGCACCCAAGCGTTGAGGACTCTCCTTCATAGGGTCGTTATGAGTCGCCTGCAACTCGACGGCACTTAACAAACGTAACAACATATACACACACTCACAAAAGCAGGAGTCAAAATTATAATAATATTATTTCATTTTTATAAAAAGGATTAAACTGAAATATGATGCTGGTGGTGTTCTATGCCACTGAGCTGGAACCAACTCAGAGCTGGCCCTCCAGGGGTTTTCTGAGGCTGTAACTGCATGGAAGGGGATAGCCCATCTTTATCTCACAGAGCAGCTCGTGGATTCAAACAGAATGTCTTTGGTCATGTGTTGTTATGTGCCATAGAGTCACCCACAACTCATAATGACCCTGTGTACAGTAGCTCTGAACCCTGCTCTATCCTGAGCCACTCTCACTGACTCCAACCAGCTTAACGCCATTGCCCCAGGTACCAAGTCAATCCATCTCCTCTGGGGGTCTTTGTCTTCTGCACTATCCCTCTACCTTCCCAAGCATGGTGTTCTTCTACAAAAACTAGTCCCTCCTGGCCAGGTGCACGAAGTATGTGAGACTGAGTTGGTCATGTAGACAACAAAACCTTAGAGCATGTTTTGTTGTTGTTGTTAAGTGACATCGAGTCGTAGGCGACTCATAGCGACCCTATGAAGGAGAGTCTTCAACGCTTGGGTGCCTTTTATCCTCTCTCCAGGTTCATAGGGTTTCCGGAGGCAAGCTAGTACTGAAGTGGATGCCACACCTCCTTCCAAACATGTTTTAATCGGGGAGCTCCACCCCACTCTCTGTCTGCATTGTGTAACCAACCACTAAGGCATTTGACACATCAGTGTCACAGTGTAGAAAACAAAATCTATAAATCTATGTCCAAGCACACAGATAACAAAAATGTTAGGGTCAAAATTTGATAAAAGAGGTAAAACTAAATTTAGAGAGACAGAAGCTCATGCCTGGTAAGCTATGAATTGTCATGTGGTGGCTGAGTCAGAATTGACCCATAGCTGACCCTCCAGGGGGTTTTCAGAGGCTGTAAATCTCACGGGGGAGCTTGCCCATCCTCTCACAGAGCAACTGGTGGATTCAAACCACCTGCCATTGGGATTGCAGCACAGCTTCTTACCACTAGGCCACCAGAACTCCTAAAATATGAGTGTGTGTTGTAAAAGCTGCCCATCTCCTGGAAGCAACCTAATTAGCATTTTAGTCACATGAATAACAAACGTCAAAGAACAGTGGACCAAAATAAGAACCACTCATCAAACTTCACACTTTTCTTGAGGACATCTCATTGGGCCAGACTCCAGTCCTAAGGCAAGCCCAGATGCATCAGAAAGCCGTATATATGATGTCACCACAGCAGCAAGCTGCCTCTTCCATTACTTCCTTTCCAGAGAGAACAATCCATCCCTTTGGGGCATACTTTTTCTAATATTTCTATCTTTGCTTTTTACTTTCACTTCTGTCTCCTTGTCTTTCTTCTCAGTTTCATGCTCCAACAAAGGCCTGGACCTACGTTCTTGACCTAGCGCTCCAACAAGGCCTCAATTTATATGCTTGGCCTAGTGCTCAAATGAGGCCTCTGCCTGTGTTCTTGTTTTTTTTTAATTAATTTTAATGAAAGTTTACAGAGACTTAGGGTTTCATTCATTCATTGTTGTACTTTTCTCCCTGCCCACCTCCTCCCCCCAATTTACTCTTCTCTTTGAAAAGTAAAAGAAAACTTCTTGCATTGTTATACAATCCCTCACCCCAAGTCAACTCCACTATGGTGCCTTCATTCTGGACTCTTGTCATGACAATAATACCTAATCATATATCCCTTCTTGACCTAGCAATCCAACAGGGCCTTAACCTACATTCTTGGCCCAGCACCCTACCATGGCTTCAGCCTACATGGAGATTGTTCTGAGCAAGGCCACAATGACACTTGTAAAGCTCCCACGCTGTATGCTAAAATTGGTCCTCTTAAAGGCCCACACACTGTATATTAAAGCTGGCTTTCTCCACAGACACTGAAATTACTGCACTCTGCTACTTCCGTAGTCCCTCCTGTCTGACTTAATTCTTTAGCCAGATTAAGGGAAGGAAACTTGAACATTAAAATGTCAATAGTGTATTTTTTTAATCATGTAGGAAAAGGCAATGAGGGCCTATTAACTTGGCTTAAGACTACGTGAGCTAACGAGTTCTTGCCAGAAGTCCCTCAGATACTGTTCCTAATTTCTAATTCAGAAAACTAAGTAACTTGTTTTTGTAAAACATTCAAAATTATACAAGAGGCTGAAGACAACAGAACTAGTGAATCTCTGAGTGGCCTAGTTGGGTGGTGTGAATTTCCTCATTTTCTGTTATGACTAAGGATTGTGAGCATCATAGAATTATAATGAACTCATTACAGGAAACAGAAATGAAAACTAAATTGTGTCCATAATATATATGTTTAGGAATTTATGTAAGTTACTATCAGGTTATCACCTATCATAGTATAAAGGAAAATATCATTTATAAAAATGTGTTAATGTAAAGCTATTGCAAAGCTGTTTAGGAATTTCAATGACTTATGAAACAACAAATAAAAAAAAAAAAACCCCGCTTGTCTATGTTCTCTAATTCTGGCCCACAAATTATTAAATGAAAAATATTTTTTAAAAATACCAATAGTGTATTTTAGTTATCTACTGCTACTGTCTCAGAGATCCCATGAGGAAATGGCTCTAAAAGTCAGTAATTTATTCTCTTACAATTTAGGAGAATTGTTGCTGTTGTTGTTGTTAGACACTGTTGACTCGAGCATGACTCTTTATGACCCGAAGAGCAGCCAACCTGAGCCCTGTCCTATCCTGTGCCACCTTCACCATCTCTGACACACTAGAACCCATTGCTAAAGTCACCATGTCAGTCCATCTCGTTGAGGGTTAGGAGAACAGAAGTCCAAGGTCAGTTTTCCAGCTCTAGGTGAAGGCCCACTCTCTCTGTGTCAGTTAGGAAGAAAAGGCCTTGTTTCCTTCAGCATCTTAAGGCCCTAGCAGATTCCCTTTGTCTTGGTTCTTCCTAGTGCCAAGGAGCTTACTCACGGAAGGGCCAGGGTCCAAAAGATACACTTGTGCTCTGGTGACTTTGTGGTAAAGAGTTGTTCTGCTAACCCAAATGCACAGTTCAAATCCATCAGCTTCTTGCAGGAGGAAGATGAGCATTCTCCTCCCCTACACTAATGATCTCCCCATCTTAGATCCTTCTTTCCCTTTATATCTGGTTGTGGTGGTGGTGGTGGTGGTGGTGGTGTGTGTTGTCAAATCAGAACCAACTCATATGACCCTCCAGAGGGTTTTTTTTTTCCAGAGGGTTTTTAAAGGCATTTGACTGTGTGGATCATGACAAACTGTGGCTAACATTGAAAAAGAATGGGAATCCCAGGACTTAATTGTGCTCATGTGAAACTTAGACCTAAAGTAAGTGAACACTACATGGTTTAAAATGGGGGGGGCATGAAGCTCATTTCAGGTTTGTATTCTTTCATCTATTCAATACATACGCTGAAAAAATTATTTGAGAAGCTGTAATTCATGAAGAAGAAAACAAAACTCACCACTGGACAGACAGATGCCATCGTAATAGATGGAGAAAAGATTGAAATAGTCAATGAATTCCTCTTACTTGGATCAATATATGTGGTGCCAGGAGTCAGGAGATCTGGAGACGTATTGTCCTGGGAAAGTTTGCTGTCAGCGACCTCACCAAACTATTGAAGAGCAAAGATGTTACCTTGAGGACTAAAGTGCTCTAGATTCAGACTTTGCAATCACTTGCTATACTGCTGAGAGCTAGACAATGAATAACAATGACAGAAAAAGAATTGAAGTTGTTGAACTGTGGTGTTTTGAAGAGTGCAGAATATCCCATGGATTGCCGTAAGAACAGACAGATGTGTCTCAGAGAAGGTGAAACCAGAGTGCTCCTTGGAGGTAAGGATGGCAAAGCTTCGTGTCACATACTTTGGGCACCTTGTTAGGAAAGACTATTCCTTGAAGAAGGGCATCATGCTTGGAAAGGTGAGGAGGCGGCGAAGGAGAGGAAGACCGTCAAACAGATAGGTTGACACAGTGACTATAGCAATGGGCTGGAGTGTGTCAGAGGTTGTGAGGTTGGGACAGGACAGACAGGCTCAGATCTGTTGTTCATGAGGTAGTTATGAGTCATACTCAATTCATGAGTGCCTACCAACAACAACAAATCACATGGGAGGAGATTGACCATAGCCTGGTGGTAAGGAGTTGTATTGGCAACCCCGAGGGATGCAGTTTGAAACCATCAGGAGATGGTTCCTCAGGAGAAAGAGGAGCAATCTTTTCCCATGTGATAACTGCCTCTGAAATGCTGCTGGAAGGCCTAATTAGAAATATAATTTTGTAGTTTATCTCTGAGGTTATAATTACTTTTAATTTATTACAACATAACTTTCTTGAAAGGGATGATTAGCAAAATGATGGCACCTAATTTTTATGAGGAGCCTGGTGGCACAGACCATTCCCTCTGTCTCAAAGGACAAAGATGTGTAGTCTCCTCCTGTTAAGATTTACAGCCTCAAAAACCTGGTGGAAGGTCACTGTGAGGTATCCATATGGAGAGTTGGGTTTTTTTAAATTGACTTTTCAGGTGCAATCCTTAAACGAATCCCAGGTTATCTGAATCTACCTGTGGGTCATAAAAGAAAGATGGCAAATCTTCTCCCATGGGGTCTACAGCCTCAGAAACGCAACCCAACGGAGAGTCAGCTATGAGTTGGTTCTGACTTGATCATCATTCATTTGAATTTAAACGAGGAAATTTTTTTTTCATTTTGGAATATCTCACCAAATGATATTTTTAAATGAATGTTCTATCTGAACGCATGTCCCACAGCAGACATCTAGAACTGGGATGAGATCATGAGACCAAGATCATGAGGTCTCCCACTGAAAATGTGAGACTCCGGGAACTCATCTATATCTCCTGCAGGCTGAAACCAACATGAGTTGTGCGTCCTTAAAAAGGAATTTCCCTTCGACAAGAAGCAGACAGAGTTTTGAGAATGGAGCAGTTCCTGTAAGTCACTCTTTCACTCTTTTAACAAATACTTTTTAATTGGTGTGCATCTAATGATTCATATACATCGTATTCAGTATGTGTACTTTGTGCTTTATACAACCAGACAAACCTATTTGTTCTCCTGGCGATCCATGGTATGTTCAAGACTCTTCTCCAGCACCACAATCCAAAGGCATCGATTCCTCTTTTGTTATCCTTAGTATTGTCCAGCTCTCTGAGGCATAGCAAGGAATTGCAAAACCATGGCCTGGATCAGGTGCACTCTAGTCTCCAGACTGACATCGTTGCTCTTTAGCATTCTGGAGGGGTCCCTGATTTTC